>NW_012155284.1:12181681-12200915 GCF_000956105.1 Propithecus coquereli | reverse complement strand
AAAAATCTGGCTCCAGAGCCCAGTTCCTAATCTGGCCAATATAGTGCCTTTCATATGATATATTATATGTTATGTCATAATTATACCAAATTAGCCAGACTCATGAATGTAATCAGAAAGCAACTTTCATCTCCCACTATCCTTTTACATTTATTCAGTAGGTCTAGTTCTTTCCTATCCCTGAAAGAAATTTAGGTCAGTCTCATGATTTTTATAGTTACTCTTGATAATACAAGGTCTTGCAATCAGTAATATACACACCCAGTTGAGTGCAATAACTAAAATTTAAACTTCACTAAAAGCTAATTTTTTACCCCAATGCAGGCCTAATACAGGCAAGAAGCCTATACAGGTAGTGGTGGAAGAGGAGTTTGACTTTTTCTCCGTCTTCCCAGCCTCACACTTTTACCCTTCCTGCCCGGTCTTGCTGGCTAGGGTTTCTGACCCTCACCTCCAGGGCCAAAAGGGGAAAGAGAAGCGAAAGTGGCAAAAAATGTCCCACCTACCTGGCAACATTGTGGAATCCATGTTTCTTTAGCTGCGGGTGAAAAGCTGACCATGCCCCAGAAGCACGTAAGTGGGTTTTTGCAATCTCTTTCCTGCTACCAAGGATTTCTCACTTGCAGTTCCCCTGAGTAAAGCAAGTCCAGCTGATCATTAGCTCCTTCCTCAACTCCTTAGATCATCTGACAGTTTCCTTCTGTTGGGGTTTGCACAAATTTAGGCAGTTCTCTTGAACAGGGCTTGAGTGGCCCCACACAGGCACCGTCTCCCATTGAACCATACCCGATCCGTGGGAGACATTCGCGCGTCATCTGTCCTGACGTAGTCCAATGGTCCAGGCCCCAACACAGCCACCTCTCCTTCACTCATGAATGTTATTGATATTTATGAAATCTGAGTGGTAATACATAAATTTTCATCATATTACATCTAAATTTTAAAGTACTCATTTTTTAACTTTTTATTTTGAAATAGTTTCGAAATACGAAAATTGCAAAAATAACATTCACGGGGTGTCGGGCAGGTGGGAGGGGGGAGAAACGGATGGGCATATTCACACCTAATGGGTGCAGTGCACACTGTCTGGGGATGGACACACTTGTAGCTCTGACCTCGGGTGGGGCAAAGACAATATATGTAACCTAAACATTTGTACCCCCATAATATTCTGAAATTAAAAAAAAATCCTGCACCAGAGTTAAACCCATAATAAATTCGATGAAGAAAATCTGTACCAAAAATAAATAAATAATAAAGTCTGTTTTCTCTCAGTTTTAAAAAAATATTGCACAGAGCATTTCTATATACTCTTCACCCATATTCCTCGAATGTTAGCATCTTACATAATCAGAGAACAATGTCAAAATAAGGAAATTTTCATTGATATGCTACTATTATCTAATCAACTGGCCCTACTCAAATATATCCAAGTTTTCTAATTTAAAAAATCTTATGGTCCTATGGATCATGTCATTTTCAATGCAGATGGGGAGCTAACTTACAGGATGGCTGAGCCAAGCTGCCGACAGCAAGGAGAAAATGTGTTTCTGGGCACAAAGACTACCTGTGAAGATGTCCTGCAAAATCAAAAGAAAATATTTCCCTTTTTCCTGAAAATATGTAGGAGACATGAGAGTCAGACATTTGATAAGAAGGCTCACAAAAAAAATGTTCTTCCATAGATCTTCATATTGCTAAATGAAGACCACCAAAGACAGTATTTCATTAATTAAGTGATTTTTAATACTATGTCTTATATTTTTTATCATGAAAATTTTAGAACATATAAAAAGATAATTTATTTTTTCTTAAAGTCACAATGGGACTTCAAATCTAAAAATAAAGATGTTTAGTTTACGAGTCCTCAGAAGTAAGGTCTGAACAGGCTTAGTTACTTTCAAAAAAATAACTTTCATTTTTTCGTTCTCTTTCTCTCAACAAATATTTTATTATCCCTCCAAGACAGCTTCTAGAAAATTTTCACTGCTGATACAAAATTGTCTAGGTGCTTAATTAAGAGAGCAATTAGAATTTGAGATTTTCTTTTTTTATAGACTTCTAGGTGAGGATTAAATAACTTAATGTCTCAAAAGTTAAAGTGTCTAAAAGCTAGATTGGGGTCAGGTGCTTTTTCAAGAATACTTACCCAGTGGTCAGGGCTGTAGTCCAACACCAGGGAAGCTAGAGAGCAGGGACAAACTAGGTCAATGCAGGAACGAGAATGCTGGGAACAAGGGAAGCTTCAGTGGAGAAGAGTGCCCACCTTTCTACCTGCAGGGGCCACACCCCACTGCTCACATTCACAATAATAGTAGCTGCCCCCTAGGCTTGCTCTCAGGTCCTTGTTGGAACTCTCTCTCAATTTCTCTCTCTCTCTCTCTCACACACACATACCCCACTCACAAGAACCCAAAGTCAGAATGCAGTGGGTACTCCCAGGAAAACCAAAGCAGTATTTTCCAAAATTTTCAGCTCCTAAGAGTCCCTCGGGGTATATGCAAAAATCACATCCCTGGCTCTTCATCAGAACCATGGAACCAGAATCTCCAGGAAAGGGGTCTCAGAATCTGTGTGTTGACCAAGTTTCCCAGCTGGGTCTCAAAAGCAGGCACGTTTGGGAACCAGGAAAGGAGGCCACATGTGAGTAGTTTGGCCATTACCTGACTTGAGCTGATGAGGCCACCTGAGCTGAAGGCGCTCAAGTTTAATCCCAGTGCTGTAATATTGGTAGGATCATGTCCAGAGCCACAGGTCAGAGGGAGAGTCTTACCTGTATACCCTAGGGAGAGAGGGGAGAAGATGCCAACAATACCTGTGCAAGGCATTAAAATAGTCCAAAGAGGTGGGGGGCTGTGAAGGCCACAAAACCACCCTCCCATTTATCAAAGTGTCCGCATTCCATCTTACATGCATTGTTTCTGAGCTCTCTACCAGTGTCTGCTCTTCCCCAGGCCTCAAATACCCATCTGACCAAAACCGCTGGAGGAGCAGGGCAAGAAGAGCGAGAAATGGCTGTGTGTGCTGATTGTGCCAGCATCGTAACTACTCTGTGTTCTAGCCCTTCAGAAAGGTGGTGGGGTTAAAGGCCAGTTACTCGCCTCCAAGGACAATGATTTTGTGTTAGAAAAATGCCGTAAGTTTGGAAAATTCCTCACATCAAGGGCCTTCAAATCTCAGGGGAAAAAATAGGTGGGGGGCAAATGGGAGGGAACCAGAAGGGCTGGGAGGCTGTTAATTTATCAATTTGCACATCTGGCACCAGGCCAATCTTGGTAGCTGGCAAATCAAGTATGCACCCAAATTAAAAAGCTTTATCCGTCTGCTAATGATTCATAAGAGGGCCCTTGTAGGACTGCAACTTATAAAAATTCACAAGAGTCCAAGCAGGCATTTTATGCCACAATTGGGGAGATTAACATGTCTAATTTTGTATGGTACTTATTTAAAATATATATTGTAAATTGTTATTTTAGAAATTGAGGACATTCTGGAACTATTGCTGAAACTGGGGAAAATATAATTAGGAATGTAATAATAATTGCCAGTGTGGCATAGATATTGGGTTAATCACTGTATGTTTGCTGTCTCATTCAGTCCTCAGAACAGCCCCATGAGTTAGTAACTATCATTATGCCCAGTTTACATACAAGGAAACTGGTGCTTGGAGAGGTTATATTACTTTCCCAAACAGACTGCTTTCCAAGTCCATCAGTCAATCACTATGTTCTCCATCAACTCTAGCAATTTTATGGCTAAATTTCTTGGACCTGTATCCCACTTCTTTAAGATGCTTTCCATATTTCTCTGACATCCCCTCCACCCAGCTCATCCTGACATTCACTGTTTGTATTTCTGCTCCTTAGTGAAACACTCAAATATTGCTATTGAAATGCTTCTTTGTTGGTGTTTCACCACCTTCACTAAATCCCAACCTACCTGGGGGCTGAGATCATGTCATATTAGTTCATCTTCTTCTTCCTGAATCTCTCCACAGTAGCAGGTATTCACTGGACAATTGTTAAATACGTGTTACATGAATGAAGATTATGCTATTGTAGCTGAAAGAAAGAAGAAAAATTACTAATGGAGACATTTAGAAAACCAACTAACTTATTTTGAGATGAAAATCTGGTAGTCTCAGTGAGACAATTTTCAAACACAAGAGTTTATGGCTCAAGATCGTTTTGTTATTAGGAGAAATAAATGTAAAAGTACCTGTAAGCTTTATGGCCTGTATGTAAAGTAATATACATTTTGTAAATCATTTCATTGTTAATCTCTGCTTAGTCAACCTCATCTTGCCAGCAGTTAATGGCAAGTCTGTTTTCTCTATGAAGAAGCAATGATTGGAAAAATGAAGATTGATTGAGCTGCAGTATCTTCGGCTATACCTATTTATCATCACTAATTACACTTCTGACTTTATAACTACTTCAAAGTAATTTATAGGAACTAAATTCATTATTCACAAAACCAGTGACAGATGTCAAGGATGGAGGGTTACAGCCAGCAAGTCTTGCTAATCAGCATTTCCTCTCTCCAGCCTGCCTGTTGCTGAATTTATGGCCTATCTCCACGATCTTTGGTAAGCATCTTTCACAGTAAGTCTTCACAGGAGGCAGTGTTCAGAGAACCACAAACAATTCTCCACCATTCAGTTCTTTCAAATAAAAAAAATCAAAAATAAGTTTAGCTGCTTTACTTCAGTTAGAAGAATTTCTTCCAAGGTATCATCAGTGAAATGGGTAGAGTTGCACTGCTGAGTTACTAAGTGGGCAGCTGAGCTCACTGTTGCATCGTTAACAACATACACAGTAAGATGTCCCTTTTAAGAGATGCTATTTAATCATTCTTAAAGGAGTTGTTTTTTTCTGTATTTTCTACACCAAAAAGAAATTGTCTTCAGTGGCATCCTAAAACAGGTGGCTTTTTAACAGATTGTAATCCAGTCTCTTGCTATTCGTGCCCCTGCTTTTGTGGAACCTACCTTGGTTGAGGTTTTTAAAAGTGATAGCTTGAAATGTATACACCCTGAGTGTTGCTGATGTATGTAGCCAATTTGCCACTAATAAGTCACTTCACCTAGATTGCCTCTGCTAAGTTAAATCAATTTTTTAAAAAAGATAAATCAATTTGATATGCAGAAGATGTCACAGGTTTTACCAACTAAAAAGTATGTGTGTGATTTTTTTAAAAAATAATCTCTGTTACATTGGAATTTATTTAAAGTAGCACAAAATATATGGAGGAAATCTGATTTTCTTTATGAGACAGAAGTCATGCCATTTTTTTTTTTTTTTTATTGAGACTAGCATGGGAAAAATTGTGCGAGAACAGTTAATCCCAGAGAAATATCTCGGTAGGAACACTAGTGAGGTCAGTGTTTCCTTAGTTATTCACTGTCAGATGTTAGCCTAATTGCAAATAATAGATTAATCTTGCCTGTTGAAGGTCTTGATATCTCTCTGTATTTCAAGGCTGTTCTTGACTCTGTCTGATCTGGACTACAAGAGTAGAAGCCAAAGAAGCAAATGTCTGTTAAAACCACTCCTGCAGAAAAGAGAATTACCTTTTATTTTCCATGTGTCCCTAGAAAAAAAGTGTTGGGTAATGAAATGCTAGGACATTTAGCTCAGTTAATCTCTATGGGTGTAAGCTCAGCCAACAAATGTTACCAGGAGTTGGTGTTTGTCATGTTATACAAGGAGTATTATAAAGCAGATAAAATACCAAGTCTGCAAGGCAGTATGCAAGTCTTCTAGAGTTAAGTTGGTCTTGCAAAATTCAAGATTATAAAGCATGTTTACATGAGACTGGGTCTGAAAAAAGTAAAACTATTATAAGCAGGGAAATGTATTAAGCTGTAGAATCTGTCTCATAGTAACTATAGATCTTTGGAGAGTTTCAGAGTTTAGCTTCATGGTTAGAGTGAGTCAGGGTCACTGCCTGAATTTCTGCCCTAGTGACTAGCAACCCTGCATAATGTACCCATGGATTAGAAATTGCCAACTCAAAAATGCCAGGAGTTAAGCAACCAATTCCAATAAGAGAAATGGGACTGGGGCAAAGAACGGGGAGTG
The DNA here is from genome assembly GCF_000956105.1 of Propithecus coquereli. Lineage (NCBI taxonomy): Eukaryota > Metazoa > Chordata > Mammalia > Primates > Indriidae > Propithecus > Propithecus coquereli. The sequence goes on along the minus strand of NW_012155284.1, from coordinate 12,194,832 downwards.
GTGAGGACTGCAGCACCATCATAAGGAGTGGCTGTATCTGGTTCTAGCCTTAATAATGCTAAGAGGGAATTTGGGCATGGTATTATTAGATCTGATTTTACAAGAAAAACCAGAAGCTTGGGACTTTTATGTTAAAAATCTTCCAATTTTTTAACACATTCAACTAATTCAAACATATTAAAGAGCCATGGAAGGCAATCAGAGCACACCTCTTGGCTAGATCTGGCTTTTGGTTCACCAGTTTGCAATCTTTGCTTTAGCCTCTAATTTAGGCTAGTTGAACTAGCAACAATTAACTTTGCATTCAAAGTGGAAGAGGCAAGAGTATAAATCCATCACTTCTCCTGAGACAGCACCTCTGCTCCTTCAGGTCTTCCTAGCCATGAGTCATGTAGTGGGTTGAATGGTGGTCCCCAAAAGGATATTTTCATATTCTATTCCCTGAAATCTGTGAATGTGACCTTATTTTGAAAAAGAGCCCTTGCAGATGTAATTAAGGACCTTGGGATGAGATCATCCTCAATTACCTAGGTGGGCCCTACACCCAATGACAAGTGTCCTTATAGGAGACACAGAGGACAGACATAAAGAAGAGGAGGACACCACGTGAAGACAGGGGCAGAGATTGGAGTTACTCAGGCACAAGCACAGAACACCTACAACCACCAGAAGCTGGAAGAGGTAAGGGATCGCATCTCTCCTAGAGCCTCCAGAGGGAGTGTGGCCCTGCTGACGCTGTGATTTTGTACTTCCAGAAATGTGAGAATACATTTATGTTTTTTAAGCCATCAAAGTTTTGGTGATTTGTTATTGCAGCACTAGGAAACTAATACAGGCCAGTAACATCTTCTTTCCAAGCAGGGTGTCTATAAACATCACCTCTAATCTCTGACATCCAAGGGTTCCCCCTTGGATGGCTACTTTATCAAACATTTTTGCTAAAAATTAAAAATCAACTTCTCCACTTAAACTTAAGGCTTTGTGACATCAAACCTAAAATAAAATGCTCGTATAACCCATGGGGAAAATTAAACTTTAGAGAAAAACATCATTCAGGAGAGAGACATATCAAAAACCAAACATAGCTGGGCCACTCACCATCTGCACCTGTGAAGACAGCGCGGCTAGGGGCGAATCGCATCTTAATTCTGACAGGTGGTAGGCATTCCTGATTCCTTTCCTCTAAGTCAAACGTGAGGGCTATGCCATGATATTTTTTTTTTTTGTATTAGAAAGAAAAAGCACTGACAGTTGCCTTTATATTTTACTATTTGCAAACATCATCTTCACGTGTTCAAGGAAAGAAATGGAAGTGTGACATAATTTAAATGCAAAAATATTTTTTGATGGATTCGAAGGCTACTGAGGCAATAGCCATTTTCCAAATTCTAGATTCTTAACTGAGTGTGAGTTTAAAAACCAAAGCCAACACAGCAAACTACACATGGAGAAAAATAAGCCCTATTAGAGGACACCAAGTATTGGGATTACTCAACCCATCACTCACCCTTTCTTAAGTAAGCATTTTGAATCACCTGTGCTGTCCCCAAAGTGTTTCCCTCTAAAGCCCACTAGAGTAATTGCATATATTTTGTGTTTTTCTAGTGTTTCTTTATATCCACAAGAAAGAGGAGGCCAAGGCTATCAGATAGGCAGGTGCATGTGTGATATCTCTGGAGTCCATGTCCATATCTTCCGATGCCTGAAGATACGGATTATAATATATTAATACTTGCTTATAAAACCATGCGGAACCTCTTGTCTAAATTCCTATGGTTTTTTGTACCTTTTTAATACGGCTTTGTTCACTGATTCAACATGTGTTGTATGTACACTATGTCAATCAGTAAGCGAGGCCCTGGAACAAACAAGGTGTATACCCATCTCTCAAGGAGCTTATCATCTAGTGGGAGAGACAGGCAAGGAACAAAAGAACCCCAGAGCTGGAGGGTGAGTTGTGCTAGAGGCATGCACACAGTGCTATGGGAGCAAAGAAGAAAGAATTTCAAGTGTCCAACTGAAGTGAAGACAGTGTCACAGAGGAGACGCCCCTGGAGCCAGATCTTAAAGCATCATTAAATTGGAGGCAGCTAAGGGTGTTCCAGCAGATGAAACCATTTGTACAAAGATACAGAGGCACGAAAGAGGAGAAGGGGTACCTGGCATATTCAGGAACTGACAGGAAATTCAAGACAGCTTCAGGTGCAGTTGCAGAGGGTGGAGAGGGGAAGTGGGTGACTGTCCCTTTCCTGGTGACTCAGCATCAGCTTCCTCCATCCCATTTCTGACTCAAATGGGGCCTTCATTGCCCCCTGCCTGGACCTCCACATTAACCCCACCAAGCCTCAAGGCTTTGTTCCACACTGCCACCAGAGCAAGCTTTATAAAATGATAGTTGAACCATCTGACTCTGCAACTGAAAATCCCTGAGTCCACTCCTAGTGCCTCTAGGACCAAGGCCCAATGCCGCCTGGCCCTGCCTACCCCTACAGGCTTGTACTCGTTTGCTAGGGCTGCTATAACTAAGTGCCACACTGGGCGGCTAAAATAATGGAAATGTATTATCTCACAGTTCTGGAGGCTAGAAGCCCAAGATCAAGGTGCCAACAGGGGTGGTTTCTTCTGAAAGTGGGGAGGGAAAAATCTGTTTCAGACCCTCTCCTGGGCCTGTAGACTGCCTCTTCTTTCTGTGACTTAATTTCTTCTTACAAGGACACCAATCATATTGGATTAAAGCCTACCCTAATGACCTTTTTTTTTAACTTAATTACTTCTTCAAAAACCCTATGTCCAAATTCAGTCCCGTTCTGGGACGCTGAGGGTCAGGACCTCAACATACGAATTTGGGGGAGGGGACACACTTCAGCTCATAACAAGGCTCATCTCCTATCACTGCCCACCCTCACCCCATACACTGTTTACAGTCAGCACTGCCGGCGCTTCCCAAAACACGCCACAGCAAGGCTTCGGTCTGTTTCCTCCGCCTGGAATGCCCTTGTCCACATCTTGCTGAGAGGCAGTAGGGTGTCACGGTTAACAGCACTAGCTCCAGAACAAAAATCCGGCGTTGAATCCTGGATCTGCCATTCAATTGTTTGTGACTTTGAATTTATCTCTTAACCTTCCTAATCTCAGTTTTCTCATTTGTACAATGGTGAGTGTACCAACTACTAAAAATTATAAAGATAAAATTAGTAAATATGTATAAAGCACTTAGAACAGTGTCTGGCATGTGGTAAATGCTGGTTATGGGTTAGCTATTCTAATTATTGTCTCCTGCTAAATTCCTTTTCATCACGGAAGCTTTGGGTCAAGCCTAACTTCTGAGAAGCTGTCTCTAACCTCCCACCCTGCTTCATACTCTCCCTGGACCATGGTACTATTTCATATGTGTGTGTTTGGTGATTGGTTGACTATCCCACTAGTCTGTGACTCCTTGAAACCAGAAACCTCTCTTAGAAATCAAAAGTTCAATCTCTGGAATGAGACAGCCTGGGTCCACATCCCAGCACCAACACGTACAACTGTGTGTCTTTCAGCAATTTTATCTAATCTCTCTAATCCTTGATTTCCTCATTTGTAAAATGAACATAGTAGTAATACTTACCTCATTGGGGTAATATGAAGAATATATCTGTTGCAGAGTAAGGACCAATGATGATTAGCTATTAGCTATTTTTGTGCACGTTGTACAGCTAGCATCTAGCACTCTGCCGAGCACTTAATAGGTGTCCAATAATGTTTCGTTTGAATGTAATTGAAAAGATTTGCACAGAGTGGAAGGAGACTAAAGCCAGCTTGGCTAGGCCTGAGAGCAGTCTAAGGAAAAAATGAGGGCCTGAACCAAAGCAACAGAGGCAAGGATGGGGAGAAAGGTGAAAACTGTAGTGAAATTTGCAAACTTGAATGTTCTGATTGGACATAGAGAGTAAAAGAAGGAAAGAGTGAAAAAAGACATCAGTGATCCCAGTAAGTGGGTAGATGGTAATGTCATTGCCCAAGACAGAAAACAGGAGGGAAAGCAGATCTATATGGGAAGATCACAAACTCAGTTTCAGTTGTTTTGAATTGGAGGTGTGAGTGAGAAAGCAAAGTGTAGGTGTCCACTGGGGCTAAACACGCAGGTGTGGAAAGCAAGGCCATGCTCTGGTGGGGAGACCTGTGCTGGCGTGGGAGGAGTACTGCCTTCAGAGGAAGACCCCAGGGCAAGAATAGTGAAGGCCTTGGCTTCCTGCTCTTGCCGTCACACCTGCTGCTGGAACTGCCTCCAGTGTGAGCCTGAAACCTTTCCATACTTAGAGTCAAGGCTTCTGCACAACGCATCAAAGTGGAAGGAAAATGTATTTCTCTCTAGATCTGCACCTATTCCTCCTCCTTCCCATAATAGATCTTCCACACCTTCTAGAGTTAAATCTTAGATGAAATATTAACCTGAGAATTCCAGGAGACTCACAGCCTAAAATGTACGACAGTGACTTTAGCTGTGTGAGCAGTACATTTGAGAAATTAAAATAAATTTCTCTATTAGGTGCCCCGTATCTAATTTCTTTTTGAGAGAAGTCATGTAAAATCCACTGTCTCCACTCATCAAGCATCAGGGAAAACATGTGAACAAAGTACCTTGCAATGGGAAGAGCAGAGAGGTGAACAAGGAGGCCAAACCAAAACATTCTTGGTTTTACTTTAGCAATGAAACAGATTATACTGAGCATAACCCAGAAATGAAATTCCATGGAAAAATGCTGAGAAGGAAATCCATGAGTAGATCCAAGGGACCTGCCTTAAACCACCTGTCCAGGGCCCAGACCATTCCTACCCTCCTCACTGATGGCCCCTCCCTTCGGGATGCGTCTCCCCAGTGCTCCTTCTCATGAGAGGCAAGGAGGAGTTGACAAGGCCTGGGCTCGCCTCACTGTTTTTTCTTTCCTTCCAATGTCTGCTTCAAAATTTAACATGCTATTATTGCCTTATCTTGTTACAAATAGAGGATATATTCATCAGAAAACATAGCAAAAAATGGACATAAATTTGTTGACATTCATAATCCTATACATCCAGAGATATCCAGTGTCAACACTTTGTTGCATAGTCTTTGTGTTCCTTATAAAGATCTAGATAGAAATATAGATTAGAGATAAAAATAAAGGTTACAGCTACTCATACAGATGTGTTTACAGATACAGTTATGTTTGTAAGTATAGATATAGCTATATTTATAGATATAGATGTGTGTACATTTAGCAGGACTATCACACATAGCTGCAGAGGTTGTTCAGGATGAAGATACTTCATTGGGTGGAAGGGCATATTTTGATTCATAATCTGCCTTTTTCATTCAATTTAAGACACGCCTTATTTAATCCCAAATTCTGTCCCTCCTAAGGGTTTAAATCACCCTGGGTTACTCCCCTCCAGTCCAAGTCCAGCTCCGCTCTCCCTGGCTGGAGTCAATCCTCGGCTGTGACCTCTCCAGTGAGCCCAGCCCCTCTGTGGGTAACGCAGTCCAGGGAGTCCTCAGATTTTCCTACCACAAAGAACTGGCTGCTCCTGTTATGTCTGGGAGGAAGCGAATGAGGCCTGATCATTTCAAGCCGGTATGTTCAACCAGCAGCTACGGTTTCCTTTTACCCTCTCCGACTGGGGCAGGCCCCTTAAGCATGTTTCCCAATGGCAAAGATTCTTTCCAAAATAAGGCTGAGTGGGGTCTTAGATGTATTGACAAAAATACTAACAATAAATTAAAGAAAACATCTATTGTTATCTATAAAGCTACGGGCTTTATAACTAACCTTGAAACAACTCTTTGGGGTGATTATTGCTGTCATCCCCAGTTTCCAGGTGAGAAAACCAAGGTTTAAAGAAATATTTAAAGTTTGGGTCCAACTCAGGATTGCCCGACCCCTTGGCATGAAGCATGCTGCAAGATTTATCAAACAGGCTGGGCGTGGTGGCTCACGGGCAGATTGTTTGAGCTCAGGAGTTCGAAACCAGCCTGAGCAAGAGCGAGACCCAGTCTCTACTAAAAATAGAAAGAAATTAATCGGACAACTAAAAATATATAGTAAAAAAAATTAGCCGGGCATGGTGGTGCATGCCTGTAGTCCCAGCTACTCGGGAGGCTGAGGCAGTAGGATTGCTTGAGCCCAGGAGTTTGAGGTTGCTGTGAGCTAGGCTGACGCCACGGCACTCACTCTAGCCCGGGCAAAAGAGTGAGACTCTATCTCAAAAAAAAAAAAAGAAAATAAAAATTTATCCAACAGCCACGACACGGATTCTAGGTATTAAACTCGTCTTTCCGAAGGTTTCTGTTCTTTCTGGCTATGAAAGAGCAATGTCGCCAGCTATGTGGGAGGATCTCAGTAAGGGAGGTAGGACCGCTGCTGAGCAATCATGCATCTGTCCCAAGGCTGGCGTGAGCTTAGTAAGCTTAGAAGGACATCCTCTTCCCTGAGACGGTTTAGAAGTTTGGCTAATTTGACAACAGTTTGAACCACACAGATTCTATGCATCTGATGGTTTGGGGAATGCCCCTCAGAGTGCTGAATGGTGGGCTTCCCAGGGGACTGGCCAGGGCTTTATCCAGACTGGCTCGACTCAGAACACTCTTTCCCCAAAGACCATCCCTCTAGAGAAGATTTAGCAATTACACTGAAAAACTCTGGGTTGGGCCCATTTACAAATATAATTTAATATTGTTAAAATAGATTGATTTGGAGGGAAAGACATCCTGTTTCTGGAGATAGTTTTCTTTTGTTGAGGATCTTCTGAAGCTCCATTTTTATTAACTTTTATGAGCATCTTCCCTCCTCCTCCCCTAACCTCTGTTGACAGATTGAAATTGGCCCTGATCATTCCGTGTTTGGGTAAATGTGGACCTTATTCTCTTAAATCCTGGTTTGATAAGGATTAACAGGAAACGACCAAAAAAATTAAATAAAAAGTATAAATCCTGGGTAGGTTAGCAATGCAGTATCCAAAATAGAATATGGAATAAGATATTCAAGAACTTAGCACATCTTATTATAGACATTCTTATCACTTGCCCCCACATTTGATAATAATGAGTCCATGGAGGAGATCCTGTATTTAGCTGTGAGATCCAATTGTCAGGATAGATGTTGGGGGCGCAGTTATCCAAGTGATGGCCTTAGAGAGAGAAGTTGCAGATGCATAAATTCCTGCCAACATGTGAAATCCTCATTTCTCCCCACATTATAATCCTATGAAAGCTGCTTCGGAGGCACAGAGGGATAAATTTTACTCGGGGGTTGGGGGACACCTCTTCAACTGCTGCTGAAGGTAAGGAGGTAGGGATGGTGAGGAGGTAGACGTTCCATAAAAAGGAACCCTTGGGTTTCAGGGCTGTCCTACATGAGGGCCTTAATTTTCCCTATGAAATAGGGGAGGGTAATGTGAAGAGAGTAGTGAAAGTCTGGCCCCTGTGGAGAATGAGAGATGGATCTGAGAAGGGCATTTTTTAAAGGACACAAAGCACCCTGAGGACAAGGCTGGATTTGGAGACCCTGAATGTCTAGAGACAGCAATGGGTGGCCGAATGACAGATATAGATAGGAGACAGCCAGTAATCAGGTTGATCTGGGTTTGGAGTGTGGGGAGGCAGGTGCGGCAGAAAGACCGCGGTTAAAGCCATGCGCTCTGTATCTTGTCTGGGGAGGGAAGGCAGCGAAGCCACAGGAGAGGATCATCAATGAGGGGAGAAAGGAGCACTGAAGAGCTGGAGTGTTGAAAAGGAATGAGGTTGAATAATAAGACTGATGGAATATGGGAGGGAAAGGGCAGGGAGGATAGAAGACTGATTAACAACTGGAAAATGAGAGGTTAAGATGTTGGAAGAGGCGGAGCTCCAGTTGGTAAGATCCAGGGTCTACTTAGGAGAAAGCATGACCAAGATGGAGAGAATGTGACACAACAAAAGTGCCAGAACCTGGAGGCCAGTTCGTTGAAGAAGTGAACCAGCAGGACTGGAAGACACCTGTAATAATGGCAGTGCTTCTTTTTTTTTCAGTAATATTATATCATTATTTTACTGTATGACTTCTTGTCATAAGCCACTTACAACACTTGTGGAACAAGGAAGAAAAATAAAATGGGAAGACAGCCAGCAAGGTGAACAAAATATAAAAGTCATCATTGGATATAAGAAGTGGCCACAACTATGTCGATTGGGTAGTTCAAGGATCTTAATTTCTTTTCATATTACAGGGATTTCTTATCTGCTCTACTCTGTCATAGATTCCTTGAAGGAAGCTCTGTGAGTTGTCATCTGTGCATCCTATTACGGTTTGGAGCATGGTTGCCTACACGAAGCTGTTGTTCAACAAAGCTTTGTTGAATGAATACCTTTCAAATAACTCCAATGCATCCTTAGATGTTCATATACTGTCATTGTATGTGCTTATATTAATGCTCAAATGTTCACATAATGCTTTCTCCACGTGCAGCTTCAGCCCACTTGCACAGTTGGAAGGTTCAGGGTGGGTAAGAGAGCAGGTCTGGATGCTGCTGAAGGCAGGGATGAGATCTTCTATAGCGTCTGGAGTGCGCCCACCCCTCTAGTACAGAGTCCTGAACTTAATAAATGCCAGTGAATCCCTGATCAGAAAGATGACCCCCTGCCTTACAAAGAATCTGCTTCTAACCAACTAGACGTTGAGATGCAGTGAGGGTGAATATTGCCAGGAGCTCCAGCCCATCCACACACGCTCAGTACTGCACACAGACTCGGACCCATACGATCCTTTTTTTTTTTTTTTTTTTGTGCCTTAAGATTAACCTACCACATATCTTTTTCTTATGAGAGTAGATGCTCCAATTATTTTACAAATAAATAAATGGATAAATAAATAGATTTCCAGTTGGGAGGTATTTACCATATTGTAGGATAATGTGTTCCAAATGCTGGTGATTCAAATCCAGAAATGAGAGGCAATGTGGTTTTGATACCATTCCACTGACTCTCTGTTCTTAACCAATCTCTGAAATTGTTGGAAGATTGGGAGTGCTTCAACTCAGTGAAGGGACATTATGACAAAAAGGCAGAATTCTTGTAAACACTGGAGGGACAGTCCTGGGCTAGACTGGGCTGGGCCGGGCCATCTTCCCCCTAGATGAACATTATATTTAGAACCAGCACAGGGTAACAGGGGAGGGGCAAGCCCGGAAGCAGTGCATTACGATCTATAGTTTGATAATACATATTTTTTGGTGACCATCTGGGGATTAAATTAACATATTTAAAGTTCAAAAGGGAGTCGAAATTCATTACTAGGATGGGAGAGGTCATTTTTTTCCTGGATCCCTCCCAAACAGAAAATTGTGAACAGGATTTGTTGCAGTAAAAACCCAAAGGGATTGTTTTTTTTCCTTCAAGGAAGCCAGCGGATGTTTTCATTCTTTTTAGAGCCAACTCTCGGTTAATCAGCACTTAGACATTCAGTTTTTCAGTTATTCAGTTTGGTTTTTCTTTTTCATGTCACCAAACCTGGAAATAGCCTTTCTCTAGTCAGTGTTTGAAAGATTCTACTGTTTGTTGGGTGATCTACTACCAGTTGAACAGAGCAAAAAGACAAGGAAAGAGCAAATAAAGTTTATTTTCCTATTTATCAGCATTTTACCTCCCTTTTTTCTCATCTTCTCATTTTTCCCTTCATGCCAGTATGTGGATGGGTCCCTAGAGCCTCACCACCCTCCTGTCCTCTCCACAACACACACAGCCTTCCCAAGCGAGCTCGCAAGCATTGCTCCTCATGTAGTCTTCTGACACAGGACAATTAGAAATTTAGGGCAGGTCAAAGAATTTTAAAATGCTAAATAACACTGCACTGAGTAACCACTGGAGACTTCATTTACTGAAGTGATTTTTTGTTTTCCAATTTAAAGGATAAAAAAAAGTAGCATCAAATATAGCATTGCCATTCAGTGGTAGTACCTGATGGAAAAGTCAGAGTTCTGAGATCGTGGGGCACAAGATGTACACGTCTTGTAATCTACTCCTCCCACAAAGAGGACAGGAAGGAATATATACTGTGCCGAGCCCTTTCACATCATTATTTCATTTACTTTTTTAAACAATGTGCTGGGGTATCACTATCCCCATTATGCTGATGAACACGTTAAAGTTTGGAAAGATTAAGTAACTCGCCCAAGGTCATGCCACTGCTAAGTGTCACCAGCCAGCAATCAACCTCAGGTCTGTCTGGCACCAAAGCTCTGTTTGTACCATGCCTTTACCTCCTAATTCAAGAGAGGGCATAGAATAACTTTAAATATAGTCTACCCTGATTTATTTGCAAGTGTATTATCCTTTCTTCAGTGATTCCAAACCTTGGGGGTCACCTAGTTTACAAGCTCTTCAGCTGATGACACCAGTGATATCAAGTCAAAAGGAAACTTAGAATACAAACAGAAGAGTGAAATGTGTTTGAGCGTGTTTCTGTTCGACTATCTGAGCTAATGTAGATATTACATGACATCCAGAAGTGAAGGAGTAGTGGGTTTTTTGTTGTTTTGTTTTTTGTTGTGTTTTGGTTTTTTTTTAATGGCCTGAAACACGGATAATTAGGAGCAGAATTTATGACTGAGCTCAGGACCACAGATGCTGAGGGTAATTAACTACAAAGATCTCATGGAAAGTTAGAGATGAAAGGGCTGTGAAAACCAGCTGGGTGACTCTATCAGTGTGCTAGTGGGAAACTGAGGACCAGAGGTGCTGTGACCTGTGATGTCTCTCAGAACACCTTCTGAATAATTAAGAGTTAAATTGAATGAGGAAACTAAAGACAAGAGCAACTAAATGAATGTCCCATAACTACAAAGCTGAGTCATGCTCAGCGTGGACCAGATTTCCTTGTAGTCTTGCTCCTATATTCCTTTGTTTATCTGTTTGCTTGCTTAAGATACCAATGGTTGGGTGCTTACTCCGCTTATCAGGCACTCTGATAAACAACTTTATTTAGATTATCTCATTAAACATCACCATAACACAATGAAGCAAGCAACATTATTATTCTAATTTTACACTGGAGGAAACTGATTCTTAAAAGGATTAGGTAACTTGCCCAAAGTCAAATTAAACAGCGAAGCCAGAAGCAAACCCAAGTGCTTTGACACTATTCAGAGCTCTTAACTCTTGCAGTATTTCACAAAGATTTAGAGGGTAAGCAATTATTACATAGTTTTTTCCCTGAAGAATTGAGATCCGCACTTGGTGTCAGCAGTCTCCCTCAGTTCCCACAGAAAGTTAGCGGGAAAACCGAAACTAGATTCAGGTTCTTATGCCATCCACTTGTTGCTCTTCTCTCCTACCTTGTACTAGAGGTCCACATTTTTCATATCAAGTCTTAAAAGCCTAACCCCAGCAAAGTAGCTTCCACTGACAACCTCTGCTTTCACCCGTTACACAACTTGAAATTGTCCTCTGCCATTCGATAAGCCCCTCCAAAAGACCCAACCTTACAACATAACAATATAGATCTTTAACCGAGGACTTGAGGGAAACCAGGGAACCACTCTCCACAGAGTAGAACTCTTACCGCCATCATCATTAAACATTTTGGTTCTTTCCTAAAGAGTTTCTTCTGCTTCTAGCTGATTCTTCTATTTTCCTTCCCTTTCCTCACATATCTCTACAAATCCCTTCTGGTGGAGCAACTGGGCTCTAGCCCTCACCTCCAGACCCCCCATACCCAGGAAACCTGGTAGTTAGCTAAGCAATACTAAGCCTGTCTTGGGAGACTCAATTCCTGCCACTGCAAAGCCTTCCCTGGTTTACCATTAAATCTACTGTTACTACATCAACAACCACTTTACACATCTCGTCCCCTCTATACCTGCTTCCCTCTTCATGTGTTACTCACGGGGTAGAGAGGGAGTTCAAGAAAGTGATTCTGAATAAGAAATTCATACAGCATCCCTTCACCCACCATACCCCATCCCTGCACACACACACAGACACACACATACACACTCTTTCATTCCAGGAATATCTAGCTTTCAGAGAAATATAAAGGAGTTTCTCCACCCAACCATTTTTTTTAGGTTACCTGATCACAAATAAATTAGATTTTAATGTTAGAAATTAGAGAATAAAACAAAACAAAACAAAAATACCCTACATGCCAGAAATTGAAAAGTTCTTCCTTAAACAACTCTTGGAACAGACAGGAAGTCAAATCAGACACTAAAGAATGCTGATAATAAAACATTACATAGCAGAATCTATGGAATATTATTAAAGCAATGCTGAAAGGAAATTTTATATTTTTAGTGTTAAAAGAAAAACTTTAGACAAAATTTAACAGAGTTTATTTGAACATTAAATGAGTCATGAATCAAGCAGCACTCAAAACTAGAAGAGGTTCAGAGAGCTCTGCTGTAGCAGTGGAGTCAGCCAGCTTTTATAGGCTGAATGCAGGAGCAAGGTAATGACTTGATCGGCTCCAGCGGGGTATTTGCCTTCTGATCCAGTGGAAAGTCCCTAGTTAGAGGTTAGTTGGTGGTTTCTGATTAGTTAAGCTTAAGTTTCATTTTACTGTTTACCTTGAATTGGATTTTGGTTTGTTTATGTAGGAACCCAAAGTGCTGGAGCCATCTCAGCCTAACAGTCTCCCAATTAAATGTTTTAACAATATTAATTAATAAGAAAGAAGTACTTCAAAATTTAAAAAACTAATTATAAAATACACCCAAGGAAAAAGTAAATAAAAATAAAAGCATAACTTAATTAATTATAAAACCAATAAATAAATCCGAGAACAAGGAGCCCAATAAAAGAAATAGACCATTAGCTAATCTTATTAAGAACAAAATAAAGTAAGCACAAGTATATTCAAAAGGACAAATGCATGGGAAATAACCACAACAGCAAAGGAAATACAACAAATAATAAACTCTAGTCAAGTAAAAATGAAAATCTGAATGAAATGTGTAATTTTCCAGAATTGACTCCAAAAGAAAGGAAAAAAAATCAAATAGACCAACTTCCAAAAAAGAAATAGGGATACATGTGAAAGAGTTACTCCGTAAAAATATCCTTTTATTTTTATGGAACTTGCTTTTTCTACTCAGATGAGTTTAAATAGTATTGGAGTTATCTGTTCCACCACAGTTAAGTAAAATTCAACTATGAAACT
>NW_012155284.1:12171687-12181631 GCF_000956105.1 Propithecus coquereli | reverse complement strand
AATAAATCCAAGAACAAGGAGCCCAATAAAAGAAATAGACCATTAGCTAATCTTATTAAGAGCAAAATAAAGTAAGCACAAGTATATTCAAAAGGACAAATGCATAGGAAATAACCACAACAGCAAAGGAAATACAACAAATAATAAACTCTAGTCAAGTAAAAATGAAAATCTAAATGAAATGTGTAATTTTCCAGAATTGACTCCAAAAGAAAGGAAAAAAATCAAATAGACCAATTTCCAAAAAAGAAATAGGGATACATGTGAAAGAGTTACTCCCTAAAAATATCCTTTTATTTTTATGGAACTTTCTTTTTCTATTCAGATGAGTTTAAATAGTATTGGAGTTATCTGTTCCACCACAGTTAAGTAAAATTCAACTATGAAACTTAATATGGACCTGATTTTTTTTTTAGAGAGTAATATTGTGATAACAATGACATCACAAATCAGTGTGGGAAAAAAATGGAGATGATTTGAGTAATGATGTGGGGACAACTGAGTAGTCACTTGGGAAAAAATTTCAACCAATGCCTGCCTTGTTACATTAAAAATATGTATAAGAGGAATCAAAGATTTAAATGTTTAAAAGAATCAAAAATACTAAAATAAAATATAGAAGAATGTTTTTATAGTCTCAGCACATAAAATGTTTCCCTAAGTATGACACAAAACACAGCAACTATTTTTAAAAATGTAAAAAGTAGAATACATAAGAGTAAAAATTTCCATATAAAAATATACCATAAAGAAGATGAATAGAAAAATTATTAACTGGGTAAAAATATTGGGAAAACACATAACAGATAAAGGGCTAATTTCCTTAATACTCAAATAGTTCCTAAAAATCAATTTTTAAAAATTCAGCCACCCATTAGAAAAGCAAGCAAAGACAGTGCCAAAAAAGAAAATACAAGTGGCTCTTAGAACACATAAAGAGATGCTCAATATCATTCATAACAAAAAAAAAACCTGCAAATATAAACCATTATATGCCATTCTTCACCTATAAAATTGCCTTGGTAACACATATGTTGTGGGTGTGTGGGGAAATAAGGACTGTCACGTATTTCTGAGTGAAGCATAAATTAGTGCAAAGTCTTTGGATTGCAGTTCATCAGTAACAACAAAACTTGAAATGAATGTCTTTTAACCCAGTAAGTCCACATTATATTTAAATATGTGAAATTGATATTAAAAGTTGATTTTAGTAGGACAATACTGGGAATAACTTAAATATCTGTCATTAGGGAACTAGTTAAATAGAACACAGAACATCCTGCTATGGAATACCATGTAACCAGAGAATGAGGCAGCTCTATCTGTCAGACGTGAAATAAACCCTAAAGTACGCTGTTAAGTGAAAAAAGTAAAGAGGAGTAGGATGTGTTTTAAACCCACAAATTTGAAACTAACGTATTGAATAAGCATGACTCATGATGTGAAATCACAGAGCAACTTTAGTTTCTGTCTCACTGACCCATTCAGATGTACTCAGTGGGGAAGTTCTCCTGACCTTGGATGAAAATTCAGAAAGTTCCATGACTTTTCTGATCACTTGAGAAATGCACAGTTCTGTAGCACTTTAGATCACCAACTTAATCTTAAGAAATTTAAATGCCTAGTCCCATGTCATAGTCAAAGGTGCCAATTCAAAGTTATGGTTACACTCCCTTCTCCAAGGAAGGCTAGCTGTCTCTAGCTCAGCTCTTGTGGTACTTGCTTCTAACCATTCCAGGGTGAGATGACAAGAGATAAGGGAGCATAAAGTAAGAACTTAACCCCGATGTCTTTAAGATGGCTTTATACTCTTTAGGTTACACAGGAACTTGTCCTGGGTTTCATGGAACTTTCCTGGTTTTAAAATTGAAAGTACCACATCTCTGAAATCCCCTAAGTCCCAGGCAATGTGGGATGGCTGGTTATCCTACTCAAGGGACACAGTTGTTGCTTTTTGGAGGCATCTGTCTTAACAGTGGAGATATCTCACCTGCATTCCCTTCATGCATATGATACACTTACTTAGGAGCATTGTCTACACTTCCTTCTTGGAAACTTGCAGTTCCCCTCCGGTTTCTAACTGTTGAGGTCTCTGGCCCATCCACATAGACTACTGTGCATGTGCAGGACAGCTAGGGTTTGAACGTGTGTCCTCCCAAAGTCCATGATGAAACTCTATCTCCATTGTGGTAGTATTAAGAGGTGGGGCCTTTTGTGAAGTGATTAAGTCATGAGACCTCCACCTTAATGAATAGGTTAATTCCCTGTAAAAGAAGCTTCAGAAGGAGTTTGTCTCTCTGACCCTTCCTCCTTCCTCCATATGAGATCACAGCAACAAGCTGCCATATCAGAAGCAAAGAGACCAGGTGTTCAGCATACACCAAACCTGCCAGAACCTTGCTCTTGGACTTCCATCCTCCAGAACTGTGAGAAATAAATATTTTTTTTGTCAATTCTCCAGTATTTTGTTATAGTAGCACAAATGGACTAAAACAATGACCTCACAAAACTTCTCTTTCTCTCTATCTCTGTCTCTCTATTCCTATATCTCTATCTCTCTCCTGGGTGGCCCACATCTGGTGCATGAGAATTGCTGACACATCTTTTTCCTCGACAAACTCAGCTTGCAGACCCAACCCCCATGGCCCACTCTCCTATGGCTCCACCATCAGCAGCCAACCTACCTGTTGCCTCTGGCTTTCAAGTGAGAGTGGAAACACAGTTCCTGGTGTTTGTCACTCAGCAGGGCCACATATCAAGATCTTGAAGTACTCCTGTAGAAGATTCCTCTCTTTAGGCCCAAGGATGGTGGGATATAAAACATAAAACACAGCTTTCTTCAAAGAAACCATCTTCCCAATCATAGCTCTATCTCACTTTCCTTTTTTGCCAACGGCCACCATTTTGTATCCTAAGTGTAGCTAAGAAGTTTAAGAGTCATGAAACCAGTTTCTGAGTATTTCCACTGAAGATTTATATTTTGATATGGCACTCACATTGGTATCTGAAAATCTAATATCTGGCATTATAGGGTCTTATTTGAAAGTTCCATTTGACATCTTATTTCTATGTTTATATACACATGGAATAGTACTGGAAGCATATACAAAAAAATAGCAATTGGCTCCAGGGTGGGCTAGTAACTGACAGAAAAAGTAAGGGAAGGAAACTAACTTTTTCCTTTTTACATTCTTGAACCATTTGAATTTGTACACTGTGCATATATTACCTGTGAAAACACTTAAATCAATTAATGTTTCTAAAAAGGAATGGTAGAATGTCCATGATTACACTTAAGATAAATGTAGGTCTTATATAAATAAAATTGCCAAATGTTGCTGATGATACCCACTAAATTAATAATAATTAATAGATGTAGTTCTATGCAGGAATAGACAGATAAAGCAATAAAGCAGAGTAAAAAGTGTGGAAACAAGCCTCAGGCTGTATATCAACTTACTGTATGATAAAGGAGCACTTCAAACCAACTGGGGGAAATGGACTATTTGTTAAGTGGGGTCTGAGCAACAGGCCAGCCATTTGGAGGAATGTAAAATATGGTCCCTTGCTCACTCCTAAACCAAACCAATTTCAAATAGATTAAAAATTTTAATGAAAGAAACAAAAGTATAACAGTAGTAAACAAAAATACAACTAAATAATATTATAATCTTCACCTGGAGAAGGACAAATATGATACAAATAGAGAAGCTACAAAGGAGAAGTTGGATATTACATGAAAGTTAAAATCTTTGAGATTTCCCAAAATATAAGTAACAAAAATAAAAATCACCTACAAAGAGAGAAAAAGAGAGAGAAGCAATCTACAAGACTATGTACCATAATGTTAACAATAGTTTATATTTTCTGGGTATTATATGGGTGATTTTAATTTTCCTTTTTTTCTTATTTCCTGGGTTTTTTCCTTGTAATTAATATGCATTACTTAGCAATAAATTTATTTTAAATTACATTAAAAATAATGGGTGTTACATGTGGCAGTCAAAAGGCTCACTAGATAAACAGCGTTTTCCAGTAAAACCTAAAGATTAAATACATTTGTTCAGGTAAAGGAAATGTTTTTATAGTGGGTTGTTTATCCCAGTGATCCTATTCCTAGAGGTGCTGTTTCTCAACATTGAGAAAGGACTGAAACTTAAATCCTTCTGGGCACGCACTTACTTTGGAGCTGATGTTAATAGAACATTGTCCACAATGACATTTGAGACAGGTTCTGTTGATGAACCTGAAATTAGAAGCCTTAGTATAAGCAGCTCCCAATAGAATGCTATCATGAAGGGTGTACATGCCCTAATTGATTTATTCTTTCACACCCAGGTTAAATTTTTCTAATTCCAGCTTTACAGAAGAGGGTAAGGCGGATATTTTTAGCCAAAAAGTTCAGAGAAGGAGAAATGATAATTGCTCTACTTTAAAAAGTCAACGTTTTCAGTGTTCAGAAATTCTAACAAATTCTATAATCCACAACAGAAAAGTAAACTATGTCATAAAGTACTAATAAGGGCCACAAAACAGATATGAAAACCCTACATTAATGGTAGTAGCTGTGATGTTTATTGAGTACCTACCATGTGCCAGACAAAGATAATTCCATAAAATTAGATTTTTTGATACTTCTATGGCCTATCACATTATCGTAAAAATTAATGCTGTTTGGTACAAACATAAATAATAATTAAGGTGCTAATATCCGTTATAATTTCCCTAAGGAACTTGGGGGATGTAAATGAAGTTCATTGGGACTATTTAGTTTTCCACAGTGAAAACAAAGTTTATAGCAGGAGTTAAATACTTAGATTCCTACAAGGGGCTGGGAGATGATGATGATGGTGGCGGTGGTGGTGGCTAGTACTTAATGAGCCCTTATTATATGCTCCACATGTATGAATTAATTTAATCTACCCAAAAATTCTATGAGGAGTTACAAGTATTATCTCTGTTTTAAGAAAGTGGAACCGAAGCATAAAGAAATTTTAAAACTCATCCAAGATCACAGAGCTAGTGAGTGATGATGCTGGTAATTGAACCCAGACAGTCTGACTCTAGAATTCTTATGCAATACACTGTGCCCCACCCCCTAGCTCGGATCCTGATGGGGTGGGGTGGGGAGATCAAGTTATCAGATTTTTAGAAATAGGTCTTTGTCCTTTTACTAGCATATCAAAATGAATAATTGAAACAACTATTTGGACAAATCAGCCCCACACTGTAACATGGAATTAAACAAAAATGGGGGGTACCTAAGTTGCTGAGATAATTGCCTTGGGGTTTTGTTATCATCAGCGAGAGGGCACTGAGTACCCACTTCCTCTGTCACTATAGAGGGCTGGATTTTCACTTTGTGTCATTGTTCCTACCCTGGGAAAGCTAGTTTGCCTCTTATGCAAACTAGTGATACAGTGACTGAAATGACAGCATTGTAGAAATATAGAATATACACACTAGTACACATAGCAGAAATAGAAATTTCCACTACACACTCCGCGTGACATCACCTAAAACACAGTTCAGTCCACGTAATATAGCGACTAAGGGCGTGGACTTTGCAAGGTAGGTAGAAACTGCTTCAAATGCTGGCCCCCAGCTCCAAGACCTTGGGAAAGTAACTTAACCTCCCTTCACCTCAGTTTTCTCATCTTCAGGATGGGGATAACACATGCCTGCTTTACAAGGTTGCCAAATGAGAGGCCAAGTCAGGTACGGTGACTGGAAAAAGTAAGCACCCTAATTGTTAGCTGTTATTCTTTTCATCGTCATCTTCTTCAATACCTTCATCATAAGTAGCCAACACTTGCTCTGTTGTCACCATTCTTCAGCATTGAAATTAATTTCCAATGTGATGATTATCCTTGCTTTTCGTTATTAACCATAGTTTTTCCATGGGGGATTGGTTCCAGAACCTTCTTGGATACCAAAATCTGCAGATCCTCAAGCCCCTGACATAAAATGTCAAATTATTTGCATATACCTATGCATATCTTTCTTTTACTTCAAATAGTCTCTAGATTTCTTATAATACCTAATACAATGTAAATAGTTGTTATACTGTATTGCTTTTTTTTTTTTTTTGGAGACAGAGTCTCACTCTGTTGCTGGAATGAGTGCCGTGGCATCAGCCTAGCTCACAGCAACCTCAAACTCCCGGGCTCAAGCGATCCTTCTGCCTCAGCCTCCCGAGTAGCTGGGACTACAGTCATGCGCCACCATGCCCGGCTAATTTTTTTCTATATATTTTTAGTTGTCCGATTAATTCTATTTTTAGTAGAGACGGAGTCTCGCTCTTGCTCAGGCTGGTTTCGAACTCCTGAGCTCAAACAATCCACCCGCCTCAGCCTCCCAGAGTGCTAGGATTACAGGCGTGAGCCATCGCGCCTGGCCTGTATTGCTTTTTTATTTGTATTTTTTAATTATTGTATTGTTATTTTCTATTGTGTTGGGTTTTTTTGCCCAAATAGTTTGACCTGCTGTTGGTGGCATCTGCAGATACAGAATCCATAGATATGGAGGAACAACTATACAGATTGTAAGATGTTTATATGAAAAACTCAAGTGTTCCATCAGGCTATTGCATTTTTATTCTAAAGCACCTTGTAAATTTGAACTAACCAAGGAAGGAAAGACAAGACAAGATGATAATGAGGAAAGCCCATCCCACAGAGCGTCCTCGTGGCCCAAGCTCTTGCAATAAATGCAAAGCACATAAGATGGAATGTCCCCTTATGTCACAGCAAAAAACTGTAACATAAATATTTTTGTCAGTTGGCTTTATTCTACAGATGTTTTTGAGGATTTGTTGTTGAAACAGCCAATCCAATCCTGAATAAAAAACTTTTGGCAGTACTCAAAGTGTCAACTAATTAGATCCAAATTGTAGCTGAACATTTTGAAATGTATGCATCGCCCACGTGAATACTGAGTGAATTTATTATAAATAGAATTTCAGTTGCCGTGAAAGAAGGACACACAATGGCATGGAAGTAAACTAATTTGTGAGCACTTATTAAACACCTTATTAAGAGCTCCCCTCACAAGGCAGATTACACGATGCATTAAATGATGGGTATTCCAGTGTTATGCTCAGGAAACGCATTCTGCATGGGAGTCAGAAAACCACTAAAGGTTTTGTGCATAACAAACTGAACTCTAATTCCCTCTCTGCTATTAACTTTGTGAAGCTTAAAAAGTTGCTTTTCCTCTTTGTGTAAACTAGGCCCCCACACTGTGGGCCTAATTCTCTCTGCAAACTTTTTTTTTTTTCCTTAAGAGGCAGGGTCTTGCTATGTTGCTCAGGCTGGACTCAAACTTCTGGGCTCAAGCAATCCTCCTGCCTCAGCCTCCCACATAGCTGTCTCTGCCAACTTGTTAAAAGCTGAATTTGAATGACTTGAGGTGATTCCACTCATTCTCATTCATGGTGGCCACAGTTCCCTATGGGTTCACTGGGCATGTCATGCATTTGTGCTACGTGCCTGCTCTGAAGATAGTAAGTATTAAACAGGGCTTTGATTTAACTTTTTGGGATCTCAGTTTCTGCCTTTGGATGAGATGAACTTTCAGTGAGCCATTTGCTAAAGTATATCATAGTATGTATTTTAGATGACAGAATTCTAAACTGGGGTTGATAAAAATAAAACAATTTAAGCAATCAAGCAGAAAAGTCTGTCTGCTCATTATACAAAGAAGAACTTTAGCTTTTAGAACCACCCAGCTAATGAATCTGCCTGTCCTGTTAGGTAGTGAGTACCCTGTCATTAGACTCTGTCACCCCAAGGCCATTAAACTATCTGCAAGAGGTTTGAAGAAGAGACTTGGGTACAGATTGGCAGGTGAATTAGTTTTCTAGGGCTGCTGTAACAAAGTACCACAAACTGGGTGGCTTAAAACAACAGATATGTACTATTTCAGAGCTTCAGAAGTCCAAAATCAAGAATTCTTCCTTGCCTCTGCCTACTGCTAGTGGCTCTTGGAAATCCTTGGCATCCCTTGGCTGGCAGCAGAGATTTCACTCCAATCTCTGCTTCTGTCTTCACATGGCCTTCTTCCCTCTGATTGTGTCTCCAAATCTCTCTGTCCTTATAAATATGCCAGTGATTTGGTTTAGGACCCACCCTAATCCAGTATGACTTCATCTTAACTTGATTACATCTGCAAAGACCTAATTTCTAATTAACGTCACATTCCTAGGTATCAAGGGTTAGGACTTCAATGTATTGGGGTATGGGGGGTAGTAGGGGGATGACACAATTCAATGTACACAAGAGGTGTGACTAATTGACTGATATGATGATCCCACCTACTGTGTGATTCTAGGAGTCTTGTAAAGCCTCTCTACTAAAACAGTGTCATTAATTTGTCCAACAAGTGTTAACTAGCTCCATTCTCTAAAACCATTCTGTTTCTTAAAAACATGACATCTTGCTAATGCTTTAAGTCTTGTATTTGGTGAATGATTGAAGAACCTTAAGATACTGCCTTGAGTCAGGCCTGGAGTACAAGGTGCTAATTAATGTGTCTTTTATTTCACATTCAGGCTCACTGGCCTCACATTTGCTATGTATTCAGAAATACACACCAACTGCTTAATATCAAAGACCCTGAGCAGCTGGGAAATTTAGGGGCCCATGCTTGGGTTGCATAGCCCTTCTCAGAGAAGAAGTCTTCAGTTCCATGGTAGGCCGAGATTGGGTACTGCCCCCCATCTGGGAAAAGGAGAGTCACCCAGGATCCAGCTAGTGTGTGGTCCAGGCAACGCAGAGTGAGCTCCCAGTGTTGTTTTCATATGATCCTGGTTCTTAAATACCAGACATGCTACATAAAATGTGTCCTCTCCTTTCCAAGGATCAGACTCTTGGACTCTTTAATTTAAGATTCATAACTGCTACATTGCTTTTGAAAATTGCTCTTTGTTCATTAACATGGTGCTAATGATAGAAAGTCATCCAATAAAAGTTAAATGTGGTACTCTGTAAAATTTCTATTTTCTTTAAGTGATAAAATAAAAAAAAACAGAAATACCATTACAGATGGTACTGAACATGAATTATATGTTGAACATGAGCTAGAATGAACTTCTAAAAATTTATTAGTTTTAATGATAAACCTGAGCTCAAAAGTTAGCCCTATATTTTCCTTTAGAAAATTACAGATTGGTCTCACTGGTAAATCAGAGAGCAGCTCTCAGAGCTTAAAAATACTATCCTGCACTGATCTGTATGTAGCTTGATCTAAAATGTGGTGATTTGGGTTCATTGTGTTGTTTTGACAGACAGCTTTTGTATCTCTCTTCTATAATTTACTTTAGGGTTTCTGAACCTGGGCATTGTTGATGTTTTGTGCTGGAGAACTCTTTGGCATGGGGCTGCCCTGTGCATTGTAGGATGCTTGGCAGCATCCTTGGCCTCTCCTCACTAGAGGCCAGCAGCACCTTTCCCTGACCTCCACCCAGTGTGACAAGGAAAAACGTCCACAGGTATTACCAAGCGTCCCTGGAAGGGAGAGTGGGCAATATCACCCAGACTTGGGAACCACTGCATATTTAATAAAAATTAACTATTTTTTAAACAGTGGGAAAAGTAGCATTGTTACATTGTTGCAAATATCTTTAATGTCTGGCTTAATAGAAGACAGCTGGATTCTCATATCTTCTGCTGCTTTTATTCTGTTGATATACATTGTTTTGGTTGAAGTATATGGAGAACATTTTGCACAGATACATAGTTGGAAAACAGAGGAGTATTTTAATAGCCTCTTTAAATAGTTGTGGTTATTTTTCTTTAATACCACCCCAAACTCACCACGTAGGAGTTTCTTAAATGTTGCATTATCAAATTAAGATTTTTTTTGCCTATCTTTACTTTGAATGGATCTTTTACCCAAGCATGGGTCATTTGAAAAATATTGGTTCACTGAGTTGTGTTGTTCTT
>NW_012155284.1:12168204-12170516 GCF_000956105.1 Propithecus coquereli | reverse complement strand
CCCCAGAGGCCCACAGACTACTCTTTGAGAACTGCTGGTCTAGGAAGATCATTTCACTCCATACTTAATTTGAATAATATAGAAGTTACCTTCTGATAGGCTTGCATAATAGCAGATGCACTAAAATTTAGTATATCCCTAGAACTGCATGTAGCATTCTAGGAACATAGCTTTCACTACCACCAAAACTGTTGAAAGGTATGGTTGTTCTCTTTGACAAGAGGCTTAGAGGTTAGAAATGTTTCTAAAACATTTTAGTTTCTTTTGATGGCGTTGACATTCGTGATCTTTCCTATTTCTTTTTTTGAAACTATTTCCACATTTATCCTAGACTCTCTTGGAGTAATGAGTTTCAAAACTTTATATGTAAGCACCACTTTCTAGGATTTATACCAAACTTGATTTTTTTTTCCTCAAAGGGTAGGTTCCACTGTCAAGAAATTTGGTAAAGAAGCATGCATTCACTCCATTTCCACAATGCCTTGTTCGAATTAAGCACTTAATAAATATTTGTGGACTATAAAATTTAATTGATTTACCCCTTTCATAATCTTGATAGCTTTATGATCTGATGATATGACTTTTAACCTTCATCCATCTAGACTAGAGACGGTTACTTTTTAGACCCCTGAAACATGTGAAGGTGAAAGTAAGGCTCTCTTCATTGAAAACAGAGTGGTTAAGGACATGTCACTCTCGGAAGAGCAAACCTGCCCCTCCCCCAAGGCCTCTCCAAGACCCTGGCTGACGGTCTCTTACACACACCTCCCATCAGGCAACTGAATGAGTCTGTCTGAGAAAGCTGATAAGTCAAAGAGATAATACTTAAAGATAACTTGCATTTGGGGTTCCCCAAAGAACCAGATGGGCCTTGTGTACAGAAAGGCTTACCATATGACAAGCCCCTCCCTGAGCACACAGGAGAAAAAAAGGAAGATGATATCCTACAGAAGAAAGAAGTGATGAGAATTTCTAGGATGGTATTGAATGAGGCCCCTAGGATAACAACTCTTTGTTAAGCCAGATGGAACAAGAAGTTGGAATACTCCAAGAGAAATGTCTCCAAGCGGGAAAAAAATGGGACAGAAATTTTCAGTTGAATTTGACTGTATTGAGGGGCATTTTAGAGACCTGAATGCAGAGTCTGGGGATAACATATTGATAGGTAAATAGAAAACTGAAAATATAAAAGAAGCAATCAAACTCCTGTATAATTTAAAAGTTCTACAAGAAAAGGAATGTGTTCACAGGGTGCCACATGGCTCAGCTGAGGACAATATTCACATTATCATAATACTGTAAAAACTGTACTGTGATTTAGCCAAAAATTGTGAAAGGTTTATGTTGGGAGGATAAAAGTGGGGAAGTATTTGTGTGCTGGAAAGTCTAGGGGTGGTAGTCACAAAAAAGCTAAATCCTAATCTAATACAGAAAATCATGTCTAAAGCAAGAAGTGGCAATATAGACATGTTTCACCTAAAAGTGGAATTTAGAATCAGAGGAGCCTAAAAAGTTAAAAGTAGTTTTTCTAGGTAGTAGAACTCAGGAATGGTCAGGGTTAGACAAGATTAACTATTGTTTTTCTTGTAAACCTTATAGAGTAATCAACTTAAAAGTTCATACATATCATGCAGGGACAGGAAGCAGCCATATCCCTGACTTTCCCTGACCTCCTTCCATCAGAATGTATCTGTTGTGTGTCCTAGAGCCTCAAAATCCTGTCTTTATATAGTTAATTGAATTAAGAATTTGATCTAACTTCCTTTCCAACTTGATCTGCCTGATACATCCCATATGAACAATTCTCTCTGGCCAGGCTGGTCTACTTAGGGCTTGATTATGTCATTTGGCCAAAGTTAAAATATCTTTCTCCTTGGCTCCCCCGGAGCCTTTGCCTAACAGACTTCTGGTGCCAGCTCAAATCTCAGTTCCCTGTGGAACCTACTCTTGACCTTCTCGTTTGAAGTGATTTCTCCTTCCCGTAGACTATCTGGCTTCATTATCTTTTAGCGTTTTTATTGAGAAATATACCTTAGATACAGAAAACATGCATCATTCATCTGTACAACTTAGAATAAAGTAATCATCCAATAACTCACCTCCCAGCTTAAGAAATAGAAATTCCTCTCCGTGATTGCATCTTCCCACCCTCACTCTTCAGAGGAAACTGCTATCCTATTATTGATTTATTCATTTTCTTGCTTTCCTTTATGGTTTTATCATATCTAGATGTATCTCTAAACAATGTCTTAACTTGTTTGCCTTGAGCTTTATATAAATAAAATCCTACTTTATACATTTTTCTGCTAGTT
>NW_012155284.1:12163509-12165144 GCF_000956105.1 Propithecus coquereli | reverse complement strand
ACTAAACATGGGCTTTGTATTCAGCTGTGACTGGACTGCAACCCAGGTTCTCCTACTTTTCTTCTGTGACATACTGTGCAGGATTTTAAACTTCTCTTGCCCCCAGTTTTAGTATTTGTAAAATGTGAAGAATAATAGCATAACAACAACAATAATAATTAACTCAGAACACTGACTCACTGATGAATATTTGTGGATGTTAAGAAATTACTCTTAATTTTTTAGGTGCAATAATGGTATTATTTATTTTAATGTGTCCTTATATTTTATAAAGGCTTATTAAAATATTCATGGATAAAAATATCTGAGATTTGCTTCAAAATCACAGAGGGAGGAATGGGTGGGGGTATGAATGAAGCAGGACTAGCTGTTAATTGGAGATTGTCATACTTGAGTGATGGGTGCGTGGAGCTCAAC
Organism: Propithecus coquereli; assembly: GCF_000956105.1. Lineage (NCBI taxonomy): Eukaryota > Metazoa > Chordata > Mammalia > Primates > Indriidae > Propithecus > Propithecus coquereli. The sequence goes on along the minus strand of NW_012155284.1, from coordinate 12,164,727 downwards.
GTAGGATCGTCCCTCTTTTGTGTATGCTCGAGTTGTTTCCTAGTTAAAGAGTGATTTGTAGAGACTATGGCTAAGTGAGAAAACACATCAGATAGCAGCAGGCAGGCAGTAATGACTGGACACATGGCTGCTGGTAGCCAGTTGTAGAACCCACGGTCTTAGCAGTAGCTGTAGTATTGTGATTATTGGTGAGGAACAAAAGCTGGTAGGCAAGACAATGGATTAACTGATACATGTGAGGAAAATCATCACTTTTTAAAATTTAAGTTCTCCTGATGAAGATCCCAATTTTCTGATATTTGGAGAAACATCAGCTCCCACAGGTTACAGAAGTCTGCTGAGCTCTGACATAGAGCATTCACCGCACTCAGCCCAAAACTGGACCCTGAAAAATGGTAGAATTCTCTCTCCATTGTTTAAATGTTAGCAGCCATTCTGCCTTCATTTAGAGCTTCAATTAAACAGTATCAAACAGGGCGGGCATTTTCTTTTATTTCTGCAAATGTATCTTTACGACCAAATACCCCATTTTCAGCCATTGAACCTTGAAAAACTGAAAGTGAATTTCAATTATGGATGTGTGGCCAGTTTTAACTTGAACAGTCATGAGCATTGGAGGAGCGGTGATTTGGAAATACTGCCTTAAGAAAAGTTTCCCCCTTAACTTATTTTTTACCCTTCCCACCTCTGTCTCCGTGGAAATGGGGTCAGAGGCCACAAGGAGATCACAGAGAGACAGCAACTGAGAATGAGAAGGCTCACTTAGAGATCTCAGCTGAAAGCTATAAACTCCCTTACAAAGACCAGCTGAGTCTTTCGGCCACCATAGTCTCTGGGTTTTTTTTTACACTGATAAATAGGTGGCTTTTTTGTGTCTTTTTCTTTTGGTGTGTACACAGAGGGAGAAGAGGTGCTATGTTAAGCAAAAACATTTTCTGCATTTATACTTGAAGTTCTGTGCAATAAAGCAAGTATGGAGATATTCAACTTAATATTTATTTTCAACTTAATATTTTTAAATGATAGTGTACATATGGAATTAAGCAATTATCACTTGTTTGATCTCTGTCCTTTCAAGCTTATGGCAGTACCAGAAATTTGAAAAAAAACATATATGTGAACTTATTCATTGTATGCTAACTGTTATACAGGATTCTAGTAGAATGTCACCATAGCACAATTCAAAATCATTTGGTTAAAAAAAAAAAATCTCAAGAT
>NW_012155284.1:12160725-12161256 GCF_000956105.1 Propithecus coquereli | reverse complement strand
TTTAATATTAAATGACACTCCTCCTGACATGATTTCTTAATTAAGGGTTTTTTTTTAATTTATTTTCAATCCCATAAATTAAACATTATTGTTTTATTCCATTGTTCATATATAGATACCAACATATTACTATTTTTGTTGCTTATTGTTTTTCCTTGAAATTTAGGTGTTCTGAGATGCTTTTCTTTCTTTACAAAATCTGTCATGCAGGAATTCTTTCAGTGAAGATCTGGTAGTGGTAAACTTTCTCAGTTTTTGTATGAAAAGTTTTTTATTTCATCCTATTTTTAAATGATAGTTTTACTGGATAAATAATTATATGATGACAGTTATCTTATCTCCAGCAATTTAAAAATAGTATTCCACTGTCTTCTCATTTCCATGTTGCTGTTGAGAAGTCAACTGTCAAATTAATTGTTCTTCTTTGGTAGTAAACCCGTCTTTCTCTCTGATGTTATTATTTTTCTTTTTTGTTTTACTTTCATAGTTTCTCTGTAAGTGTCTAAGTGTAAATTTATATTTGACTTGTCA
>NW_012155284.1:12159453-12160675 GCF_000956105.1 Propithecus coquereli | reverse complement strand
GGGGAAATACCAATTTGGGATATTTTTAAGTAGTATAGAGATATTGGCAATTATGGTCCCAAACCCATGTGGTTAGAAATTCTCAGAGAAAACATTTTAAAATATTTGTTCCATCCTTATCTTTTATTTGTATTTCACTACATCGGTTGAGAGTATATTTTACTGTAAGCCATCTCATAGCCTCTTTGAGAATACTTTAAATTATAACTACAAAATAAAAGGAATAAATTGAAGGACATCTAAAGGTTGGTTGATTATAACATTGAATTATTTTTAAATGAAACTTTGCTAGGATCTCAGGGAACGTGATTCAATGTGGTTTGCCTTAAGAGTAAGTTTCAGGGCATTGCCTGAGGCAATGACAGCAGAAGGAATTGATTTTAAAGAGCGCTTAAGCAGGCTCAAAGTCTGAGTGAGGAAAACATGGAAGTTCCAACTCAACATTAAATATTTACATGGCAGTTAAAATTTAAAGACTTAGAAACTCAGACCTGGGTTTGCTTGCTAATATGTATGGGCAGATTGGAGTAGTGTGGACTCCGTGTAAAGGAGAGCAATGAGGCTCCCAAACATGTTGTGAAAAACCTTAAGTGCGGAACAGTGTGTATAGCATGCTGCTTTCCATGTCAGAGGAGGAGGGGAAGGATATGTATTTGCTTGTATGTACATAAATTATATATGGAAGGAAGCCCAGGAAACTGAAAATATCGATTGCCTCTGGGGATGGAAACTGGATATCGGGGACAGAGGAGATACAGAGATTTTGCCTTGTGCACCATTTGGAAACTCTTGAGTTTTGAGTCATAAATATATATTATCTATTCAAATACATGGATATAGAGATGCGTAGATTGACAGATCTAAAGATTGATGAAAAGAAAAGCCAATCAGTAAATGAATGAGTGAGGGAATCAACATACACCCTGCCTGGATGCACCACTTACTAGTTGTCGCCTGCTGCTCTGTCCCTTCATTTCCTTATCTGGACATTGGGGATGATGGCACCTACCTCGCACGGTTGTTGTGAGAATTGAATGAGTTAAGACAAGTCATTAGAGCAAAGTTTAACACATTGTAAGCACAAGGAAATGTTAGCTATTATAACATTTGTTACTATAAGCCTTGTGACCTTGGGAGCTTACTTACCTAACTAAACATGGGCTTTGTATTCAGCTGTGACTGGACTGCAACCCAGGTTCTCCTACTTTTCTTCTGTGACATA
>NW_012155284.1:12152537-12156243 GCF_000956105.1 Propithecus coquereli | reverse complement strand
ATTGTAAATTAACTGTTTGACCCACCTCTATAACATTTTCTTTTCCCTGCTTTTTTGACTTCATCCTCTTTGATCCTTCCTCAGATGACAAAAAATTTATAATACTATTTTGTGTAGAGAGAATAGAAAGATAATTTTCTTTCTTCTGGCATAGTAAATAGAAATATGTTTTTTGTTATTAATGGTTTAGAAAAGATTCTTTGAGCTTGAGAACTATTGGTCATGCCACAGCTGAAACAATTTCTTGCTCCAGAGGTGCTTCATGCCCTGAGAAAAGTCCTTGGAGATTCCAGAATTTTGATCTCGCTGGGCAGGGCTTCAGCTGGCCCTTTGGTCGTTGTCTCAGTGGCTGATCCAACACCCTGTTTGGTGTCCTGGTTGGAAAAAGCAGGGACAAGGTGCTCGTGGTGGAGCCCTGAGCAGAGAGTGGTGCAGCATCTCATTCCAAACCTTCTCCTCTGTGCCAAAGTTGGGGTCCAGATACATGGGGAGGCTTTACATGGTACAGGGTGTCACTCACGGTGAGCAAAAATGGAGACGGTACTGGCATCGCACTTGCCTTCTCCACAGACTCAGAATGTAGAGATTGACTCTCTGGCTGGGGCAGTGCTCCATGCATCCAGCTACACCCCAATTCCCTGAGAAGGACACACAGAACCTTGGAAGGGGCCTGGGAAAGTAAGCAGCTGTGAAGCTTGAAACTCATTAACTTTACAAAAATCCTCCTCTCTGTTCATTACTCTTCATTTGTGGAACTGAAAATGGAATTCACCAAAGTGACCCCTACTTAGTACTCTTCAAACTGCAAGCTCCACAGGGCAGGGATTTTGTCTGCTTGTTTCAGCACCATATCTTCAGCATTTAAATGAATGAGAAATCTCTTCCTCTGAATATTTTTTCATTTGTAGAGGGAGACCAAAATTAGTTACCAATGCCTTTTCTTTTCCTGAGTTAAAATAGGCTGGCCAACTGGAAGCCATTGGTCACTGCTGACTTTTAATGTCTTTATCCACCCTTGAGATACTTGTTCTTACATCATCTAAGCTCTTCCCTGCCCCCCCCCATTTTGGTGGGAGGGACTTTAAAGCGTAGTTTAAACCGCATAGTTTAAACATCATGTCATTCTCTTTTCATTTCAAGTGCATGCTCTATTGCTGCCCAGATAGTCAAATGTCAAGCCTGTTAGGCTGGGATTCTTCCAGTTATGTTATAATGTCTGATTATTTTTTTCAGAGTAAAAAAGCTGTTTACTGTCTTTTTAAATATCAGTTTAAGACATTAGGGGATGATTTTTGAAAAATATGAACATGTTTTCTTGTTCTTGAGGATTCTGAAATGCTCCTTTTGGCCTGTGGAGGGGAAATAATGCAGTCAATGTGGTCCATGTGTGGATTATTTTGAGCCTCTTCATGTCCTGAGCCTGCAAATCACAATGTGGCCATCTAAATATACAGACAGTGAGTAGGGATGGAAAGAACATGTGAAACTCATAGATAACACAAAATGTTAAGGCTGGGAGTTATACAACATATTCTACCCCTTTCCTTTCCTAGTGAAGAAACTGACCCTCAGAGGGATCAAATGAATTACCCAAGTTATAATCATGAGTAGCATCAAAGTTCTGTAAAGTAAGCATAATGAAGTCATCCCTCAAAATAAGTGTCTTAGTCCATTCGGGCTGCTATAACAAAATACCATAGATTGGGTGGCTTCTCACAATCTAGAAGCTGGGAAATTCAAGGTCAAGACCCCAGGAAATTTAGTGTTTGGTGAAGGCCCATTTCCTGATTCATGGAGAGTAACTTCTCACTGTATCTTCACATGGTGGAAGGGGCAAGAGGTCTTTTCTTTTATGAGGGCACTAAGCACATTTATGAGAGCTGTGTGTTCACGATGTAATCACCTCCCAAATCCCCACTTCCTAATACCATCACATTGGGGATGAAGATTTCCTCATGAAGACATAAGAATTTTAGAGGGACACAAACATTCAGACAATAGCAATAATTTTTAGAACTTTTGTTATCTCTGATATTCATTTCTCCACTAGCTTTTATCTCTAATACCATGGTAACTGTGATTAACTATGTCTGAGTCAGTAACATTTGAAAACCCAATACCTGTATTTTACGATAAGGCACACTGGTCGATGAAGAGAACAAGAGATGGTATCTTGGAGGGACTTGGCATTGGTTCTGAGCACCTAGTGGGAATTTGAAGATTACTTATTGACATAAATTAAGGACATTTGATCCTCATCTCTAATTGCTTATACAGTACTGCAAAAGGCAACACTTGTTATTTTTTTATTAGTTTATTCAACAAATACTTATTAGACCATTGCTCCAGGCCAGGTACTTTGCTCAGTGGTCCCTACACTGATAATGAAGACATGGACCCTGCCTTCCAGATCATAATTCAGTGGAAAAGACAAATACATAATGAACAATCATGCTCCATATAATGATGTTCTGTCAACATCAGACCACATACACAATAGGGGTCCTGTAAGGTTATAATAGAGCTGAAAATTCCTATTGCCTAGTGACATTGTAGCCATCGTAACATGATGGCACAGTGCATTACTCATGTGTTGCAGTGATGCTGTGTAAGCATCACTGGTGTAAGCAAACCTACTGTGCAGACAGCCATGTAAAAGTACAGCACATACAATTATGTACAGTACTTGATAGTGATAATAAATGACTGGTTTATGTATTTACTATACTATAGTTTTTATCATTATTTTAAATACGACTTATTTTTTTTAAAAAAAGGGTAACTGTGAAATGGCCTCAGGCAGGTCCTTCAGGAGGTATTCCAGAAGAAGGCATTGCTATCATAGGAGATAGCTCTAAGTGTCTTTTTGCATCTGAAGACCTTCCAGCGGGATAAGATGTGGAGGTGGAAGACAATGATATTGATCATCCCGACCCTATGTAGGCCTAGGCTAAAGTGTGTGTTTGTGTCTTAGTTTTTTTAAAAAAAAGTCTAAAAAGTAAAAATTAAAATAGAAAAAAGCTTATAGAATGTGTAAATCATTTAATTCTTCTAACAACTCCATGAGTTAGGCACTCTTAATATTACAACTTTTTGGATGAAGGAAGCAAGACGTTAGATGTAAAGTTGTACAAGATAACAGAACTGTTTAATAATAAGCCAAGGGTTTCTGCTTCCAGAATTGCTACTTTTAACCAGTAAGCTGAACAACAGTAACCATGAACCCAGTAAACCACGAAATATCTCTTATTTTTTTAATGTGAGCATGTATCACATAGGATGAGAGTATGTTTCATCTCAAAATCAATGCACTTTACTTGATTCCCAAGAATGTTTATTTTAATTTTGCATTATTATCCTGAGGTGTGTGAGGAAATAAAATTATAAGGGGTTACAAAGTACCCTAACTATGATCCCTGAATTAGTAAACAATGCAACAATCCTTAATCATCCTGTTATTTTTCAATTCCTTACTTTCTGAGAGTTTTCACAGGCATCAACTCAGTTGAAGCTTCTGCTGTCCTGGGATGCACATATGGTAGATGTGACTATACCCATTAGCCTGATGAGGCCACTGACGCCAAGGCACATTATGGAATATGGGAAGTCGCAGTGATTGCTTTTTAGAGGAATGACAAATGAGTAAACATCGGGCTGCCACATGCCCCCTTCATCACATCTCCTCCCCACGCTCCTGGCAGACATC
>NW_012155284.1:12151118-12152412 GCF_000956105.1 Propithecus coquereli | reverse complement strand
ATTTTATTTATTAGAATCCCAATACTTATTGAAACAATATGAAATGTAAATCTAGGTATGAAAAAACCCTAGTAGGTCCTTAGTAAATTTGAAGCTACAGGAGTCTGTGTTTCAAACTATTTTTTTAATATTGTTTTTTTCTTCGTGCCACATATCTTTGTAGTTCAAAGTTTATAGACTCAATAAGACTCAACATTATTTCCAAGCACTTTTGCAAATTGCATTACTCCTGCATAAAATATTCAGTTATTACTTTTAATCATCAATCATACAACTGCTCTGAATTTTCCAGAATTTAGTTCCAGCAAGTGTCAGATCCACAGCACCTCTCCCAGGGGCTTTAACATTGTCTCTTACTCTCTCTTTTTTTTTTTCTTTCTTTCTCTCTCCCCCTCTCTCCCTCCTTCCCTTTTAATTTTGTGGCCAGCAGTCTAAAGATGTTGCCTTTATTCTGCAGCGCGCCTTTGCCTTTCGGCCCTTTCGCATGTCTGTGCTGAGCTCTCTCTCTGTTCCGGGTTGAGCCCTCATTCCACTTTCCTCTACTCTCAGAAGTGAAACAGAACATCGTGTTCCGAAGCTGCCCAGCACACATGCTTCATGACGCTGCCAAGTCTGCAGCTGACCAATTGGCCTACTTTAGAGGACTTGCATTTATAAAATTTACAAGCCTTTATTTCCACCATCCCATTACACCCCCCACCCCAGCCGAAAAAGAGTGCGCCAAATGTACTGATAAATCAAGAGTCCTTTCGTGTTGCTGCAACAAACTGGGCAGTCATTTCTTTGCCCTTCATTGGCTCCCAGCTTTGTCATTCCCTCCTGAATAGATGGAAAATCTTGGTCTCCGTGCTGGACAAAGACAGTTGAAAGTGGCTGACTCTGTATTAATAAATAATTTCAAAAGAAATATACTAATGAAATGATACGCTCTGCAATTTTTGGAACTCTGCGTTTCTAAAGTAATTCCCTTCCAAAAACTGATTCAGGCAAGTCTATCATCTTAGAAAAACAAAATTGGTGCCTTGCTTTTTCAGTGAGATGGGATCAGGCAGGTCTTATGGATTTAGATATTTTGAACACTTCTTATTGGCATTTGAATCTTCTAAGCTTCTCTAGTAGATTCAAGACCAAGTAGGAGAGGGTAAGGATTTGATGGAGTAAAGAAAAGCTGTGAGAATTGGTTTCTTGTGATGTTACCGATTTTTTATGTTCTTTCTCCTGCCTTCTTCTTCAAGAAAAGGAGTTTGGTCAAGGGTAGATCCAGGTTTTTACAAAGCTTGTAAAATATGGAATC
>NW_012155284.1:12050610-12147433 GCF_000956105.1 Propithecus coquereli | reverse complement strand
TATTATACCATACTTTTACTGTACCTTTTCCATGTTTAGATATGTTCAGATACACAAATAACTTGCCATTGTTATAATCACCTACAGTATTCAGTACAGTAACATGCTGTACAAGTTTGTAGCCTAGGAGCAATAGACTACACCGTATAGTCTAAGTGTATAGTAGACTATACCATCTAGGTTTTTGTAAGTACAACAACAAAATCTCTATGATATTCACACAATGACAAAATTGCCTAATGATGATTTCCGAGAACATATCCCCATTGTTAAGCTGTGCATGACTATGTTTGTTTCTACTGCTGTATAACGAATTATCACATATTTAGCAACTTAAAGCAACATTCATTTTTAGCTCACAATTCTAGGTACAGCACAAGTGAATTCTCCACTCAGGGTCTCACAGGGCTAAAACTGGATGTCAGGCAGACTTCATTCTCATCTGGAGCTGGTATCCCATTCCAAGCTCACGTGCTTGTAACAGAATCCAGTTCCTTGAGGTTGTAGGACTGAAGTTCTTTGCTGGCTGCCAGCCAGGGGCTGCTCTCAGATCCTGGACACTGCCTGCATTTCTTGCCATGTGGCCCCCTCCATCTCTAAGCAAGCAACGAGTTATCTCTCTTGCATCAGATCCCTCTCACACTTCAAATATCTTCCGAAGAGCCTCACGTTTTTAAAAGCTGACCTGATTATGTCAGTCCCATCAACAGTAATCTCATTATCTTAAGGTCCACTGGTTTTGCACCCTAATTACATCTGTGAAATCCCATCACATAATCATGGGAGCAATATCTCATCATATTCACTGGTCCTGCCCACACTCAATGGGAGGGGTTTGTGCAACGACATCATTGGAGGTCATCTTAGAATCCTGCCCACAGCCTGCCGCACGTAACAAAAATCTGCCATCCACCAGAGTAAATGACATATCGAAGGTAGCTACAAAGAGCTATAAGAACACAGAAAAGGGAAAAAGTGAGCCTGTCTAGTGGCATGGATAGAGTTAGAGTAAGAGAAGAGGTAAAGTTTGAGCTGATTGGGAAGAATGAGTAAGAATTCCACTGGCAGAAAAAGGGCAGGCTCTTATACTCTTTTCACGTGTTTCTGTTTCATCTCTGCCAATACAGCTAAGGTCCCCAAGTGCCTGGAGCAAGCCACTTCTGGGGACTCCCTGCCCCAACCCCCAACATACCAAGCATAGCCATAGATCTATAGGTAACAGTTAGGAAATATTTTGGATTATTTCAATATCTAACTAATTTGTGATAGTCATATCATCTCGAAACTCTTGCCTACCTTATTCTTAGTCTCTACTCATCAGAAGTTTTAAAAAAATAAAATTAGAATTTTGTAAAAAGTTTTGACGCATGCACACACACACACAAGGAAATATATAATTGATTTTTGGTGATTGACTTCTATTAGCCTCTTCCATAGTTTTCTTTTGCTCATTCTGCCTGGCTTTACTCATTTTGTCCCAGCTGAGTCATCCCTGATTAGAAGTTGAATCAGTCATGGTTCTTCAGAGAAATAGAACCAATAGGAAAAAGAAAGAGAGAGAGAGACTGATTTTAAGAAATTGACTCATGTGACCGTGGGGACCAGCAAATCTGAAGTCTGAAATGTGTAGGACCTGCAGGCAGCCTGGACACTCAGGCAGGAGGTGACGTGCAGCCTTGAAGCAGATTTTATCTCCAGGAAAAAAATCTCAGCTTTTGCCCCTAAGGCTTTTCAACTGATTGGATAAGGCTCACCCACATTATCAAAAGCAACCCCTTTTACATAAAATCAACTGATCGTAAAAGTTAACCACATCCACACAATACTTTCACAGCAACACCCTGATTAGTGTTTGATTAAATAATTGGGTAAGATAGCCCAACCAAGTTGACATGTAAAACTAACCATCACAGATGCGTTAAGCTAGTCTTGGATGTTCCAGATCAGTCGAGCCTCCAGGTGACTGAACCCCCAGCCGACATCACGCAGAGCAGTGTTGCCCAGCTTCACCCAGACAACCTGCAGTTTTGTGAACTAATAAAATGGTGCGCTTTTTAAGCCACTGAGATTGGGGTGGTTTGTTATGTAGTAACAAAAAAACGAAACACTATAGGTTAAAAGGAGGAATTGAACCACCAAGCCTTGGGTACAATATAGGGTGAAGCAGCTCTGGGAAACGGCAGCAAGATTTTGAGGCCCAATTTTTGGAGCAAGATCATTAAAATGATTCAGTCCCAATAAACTCAGAACCATGCCACTCTGCTCAAAATCCTTCAGGTATCCATCCACAAGACATTTGCTTATTACCTTCGCCTTCTGAAGAACACCTGATTTCTGTTTGGGGATCCCAGAAATATGACCCTCCCTCCCCCTCAGAGATGAAGTACTTGGCTCAGCCAATCAGCCTCTCCCTGGACATAGTGATTGATCCAAAGGGTATGTGACTTAAACCTGTCCAATCAGAGTGACTCTCCAGGCTTTTGCTGAACACTGTGGCAAAGATGCTCTTTCTGCCTTGCTCGATGTCAGTGAGAAAGCATATAGTTCCTTCTAGGAGCTTCTGGCAGCCAGCCTGTGACCTTGAGGGGAGTCAAGTATTAATTCAACAGCCTGGAAGGAAGAACAAAGAGAGACTGAGATAAACCATGTCCTTAGTGCTATCACTGAGCTGCCGAGGAAGCCTCACCTGAGGCTTATGTTCTGTTGGCTTTTCTGTTCTAAGAACCAGAAAATTCCCTTTATTACTTAAATCTATTTAAGGTGTATTTGTTGTTATTTGCATCTGAAAGCCTGTATGGATCCAGGCTATTCCTAAAGAAGAGAGAATTGTGAGCTAGGCAGATACCGCAAGTGAAGTTTACAAAATGGCTATAACCCCCTTTCACCTATATCAAGAGCTGTCTGGGAAGCAGGACAATAGAAAAAGATATGAAGTCCTATGGCATCCCTACTCTAGATTCTGCATGTCACCTGTCAGAAAGGGAGAATGGTAGAGGATGGAACTAGACCTAAAACTTACTGAGCACCTACTGTGTGCCAGACATTGGCCCGAGTTCTTCACATACTCTACCTTACTCAATCTCTACGAAAACCCTTTGATTGGCTCTTCTAACCCCTGAGGATGAGGAAGCTGAAGCTCAGAGAAGATAATGAACTTGGCCAAGGACCCAAGGTCATGCTGCAATTTAGTTTTAGAAAAGTTTCAAACTTGGTTTCATCTGACTCCAATGCTCCCCACGCCCCGCCTGCCACTTTTGACTCATTGCAGAAGCACCCTCTCACTTTCGTTCTGCTAGGATCACCATGGCAGTGAGGATAAGGAAGGCACAAAAGCAACTCTGAGTACATAAAACCTTGGGGCTGGGGGTGGGACTGTGGGGAGGGACAAACTCTACCCTCAATCTCACTCTATCAGCAGCACAGGCTGTCAAGTCTCCTGGCCGTGTGTGCCATGTAGAGTCACTGAATGTCGGAGCAGGGTCATCTACTCGGATCTTCTTTTACAGTTGAAGGAACTGAAGCCAGAGATGTCAAATGACCTGCCCAAAAGTCAGACAGCTAGAGGCAGCGCTGGAACTAGAACTAGCGTGCACTTTGGCTCCAGCTCCCTGGTCCGTAGCACAGAGTGTTGCTTGAGATTTCGGAGCCACTCTGCCTGGGTTCATCGCTTGGCCCTGCCACTTATTGAGTGGGTTGGGCAAGTTATTTCATCATTTTGGCCCTTAATTTCCTCATCTGTTAAATGTGGGATTTTAACAGCACCTATCTCTTGATGTAAATCACATAAAATGTCATAGGGAACCTAGTGAGTGTCAAGTGTTAATCACTATTGATGAGCTCACAGCTCACTGCCTCAGTGGCACCAGTTCTGTTCCCATCAGTACCCATCTTGGGCACCTCTCAGGAGTCTTTTGACACTCCAGTATGATCTAATTGACAACCTGTCAGTAATCTGCCTGTATCTGCTTTAGAAAAGAACTTTCAATTACTACACTATGAAGTGGGGGAGACAATAGGGCAAGAACCCTAATTTTAGTCTTAATGTCTCAAACCTTTAATTTTCCCTTTTTGCTTTTCCTGACTACTCCCAGGTGAAAGTAGGGAGATTCCTGGTTCTCTTTCCATACTCCCACTATTGAAATCTGCCACCAGGAAAGGATCTGGTAATCTCATTCGGTGGTAACTTACTGAGAAGGCTTAACCAGCGACCTCTGCTTTTCAGGGTATTTGCAGTTTTAACCAAGGTCAAAGCCTACACAAAAGGATCTCTAATATGAGGGTTTTAGTGTCAGTCAAGAATGAGACAGTTTTGCATTTTGGTTTGGTTTTGCTAGTATGGGTTCAAGGAGAAGGAAAGGGAGGAAATGTGGGTTTTTTACCGACCCAGGTTCCCCCTTCCAGGCTAGAAGTGAGCTAAGCAGGTGGGCAGGGAAGGAAGCAGAAGTATTGGATTTTCCGCAGGACTGTCTGAGGCAGCCCAGCTTGGGCGGAAAATCAGAATTGCCTTCAGGGGAACCCATCAAGGGAGGGGTGGGGAGAAGTGTCACTGAGAACAAAGGCCTTTGCTGAGGACAAAGAAAAAGCAGGCATCATATCCAAGAAACCAGAATAGGAGAAGGCAACCCATGGACAGCTTCAGGAGTGAGTCTGAACCCAGAGGTCACATTCTTCTTTCACTTGAGCCAGCTCTGTGCTGTGGAGTGGGGACAGAGACAAGGCACCCTGATGGCTGACACCCCCTCCCATGACTACCTGCTCCTGCTACTCTCCGATTGGTATGCCTTTCCAAGAGTTGGGGATGGGGGGCAGAGGAGGCAATGGCCAGTGTCGCCAAGAGTTGCTTGGACTGTGGAAGAGCAACAAGTTAAAACCATCAGCCCACATGGAAATCCCTCTGCACTTCCTGCTCAGAGTTCTTTCAAGATAGGAGGAGGAAGTGGATCCACAGAAACTGGAAGTCCAGGAGGAACAGTTCCTTTACCGGAAGAGGAGACCCAGGTTAGGAACATAGGGCTGAGCATGGGAGCGGGGCGGGCAGGGAAACAGAAGCAGCAGGACATGCCTTCCTGATTAGGGGTCCCAGGGCTTAAGGCAAGGGTTTATGCAGCAAGCACCATGCACAGATGTAATAGGTACATGTCTTCACATATACATGTCACTGGTTTTTCAAATATATACAGAAGCTGTAGTGTGATTATGTGATTAATATCCTTAATTTATACTTCTTTATTTCGTCAATGAATGAACAATAAAATACAACTACTCTCATAATTATTTTGACTTTCAAAAGAGATTCTCACTCTTGAAAATGCTGGAAACAGAGGGTGACATCACTGCTTTCCATTCCCTCTCATTACCACTGCCATGTGCTCCAATTACAGGTTTATAAAGAACATGCCTTTGCCCACCCCCTTCACCATCAAAAAGTATCTATGCATTGTCTGCTGAACATTATATAAAATAAATCAAACAAATATGTCTGTTAAAAACTTCCTTTAAAATATCCCTCAGCATATTTTCCATTGAGAAATATCTTTTATGTTCTTCCCTGGGGTGAATTTACTTTAATCCTTCTTGCCTACCAGCTCCTTCACATATGTTGATTTGGGGCAGATTCTTTTGCAGAAAATTGAACTCTGCTTTCTGAATTCTCCCACTCACAAAGAAATTTAGGCATGTGTGACCTACAGACAAGATATACCTAAGTAACCTAGCATTGGCACTCAGATCGTTAGTTAAATAGCAGCTCGAGGTCAAAGGCACACTGCTAACTTTGTTTAGTCCCCTTTCCACTAAAATAAGTTGACATCAGACAATTTTTAGTTATATTTCTCACATCCTTTTTAATTAAGTGTCAAATTTTTAAAATTTACAAAAATATACTGTAAAACATTTAAACAAAATAGAAGTGTACAAAGAAAAAATGCCCTATTGGCCCATGGACGGAAATGTTTAATATTTGAAATGTTTAGGAAGATAACAGTTCTGTTTACATCTAAGAGATGATTTTATGGTTGTTTATTTTTCTTTTCTCTTGTAAATACTGTAGAAGTCCAAACAGATGCTTGTGTATAAAACATTGAAGAAATGATACTACCTCCTTCTCTCACTTCCACCCTCCCTCATCATCTTTGCCCTCCTCCTTATCATCACCAAAGAATCAGCTGCCTTTTGTGTTTTGTGGGGAAATCTGTGTCCGTAGCAGATGTCTATTCCTATTTGCAAAAGCAGACTGTTTCCTTGGGGTTGAGACATCCACCTCTGTGACCTGGGACAACTCACTTCACCTTTCCAACTTCTCTATAAAATATGAGAGGTCCTTAGGACTTTGGTACTAAAAAGACTATGCTGAATTTTTATATTATTCAAAATAAAAATAAAACTGGACCCTAATATGAATTTCAGGACACCTAACAATTTCTGATTCTCCCTGTGATGACTGCTGCCTTGTTTTGGGGAAACATAAATAGGAAAGTCTTTCACTACATGTATGTATGTCTGCTTCATCTGGCTTTGGCAATCCAATCCCAAAAGGACAAGGTGCAATATACTCTCTCTAAGCTTTGAAAGTCTACTATTCCTTAGTTATAATTTGGATAATAGAAGTAGAGATGGAGAGATTGATAAACATAAATGGTATCAAATAAGGCTAAATAAGAATAATCATTTTGAGAGTTTGGAAGAAATGAATAAGACAATTTTAAAAGTTAAGAAGCATCCTACTTCTTGAGTATAGAATGTGCATAGTGACTTTCAAAGACTACAGTATGTAAAAGGGATTTAAAAAAGTAACTTTACAGTGGAGAAAACTGAAAAACTCTACTTCAGCCAGGTGATCAAGGTCAGCATTAACAGTGAAAATTCAAGTGAACATTTGATACGATGTGATAAAGGGGTACTTTACTGCTGTAATCTTCCTCCCCAAAATCCATTACCCCTAATCTAATTTTGAGAAAAACATCACACACATCCCAATAGAAGGGCATCTTCTTACCTCTTTCAAAACCAATTACCAGCACTCCTCAAACTGTCTAGGTAATCAAAACCCCACAAGTACGAGAAACTCTCCTAGCCAAGTAGAGCCTCTGGAGACATGACAAGCAAGTGTAATCCCTGGTGGATTCCCGAAATGGAAAAAGGAACTAGGTAAAAACTTAAGAAATCTGAATAAACTATGGTCTTTAGCTAATAATAATGTATCAATATCGCCTCATTAATTGAAAAATCTGTACATCATTAATGTAACATGTTAATAATAGCGGAACTGGGTGGAGTGTTCATGGGAACTCTCTGTACTATCTTAATTTTTCTTTAACTCTTAAACTGTTCTAAAAAATGAAGTCTATTTTTTAAAATGTCTTCAATTAATGAGCAATTATTTAAAATAAGGGTAACAATGGTCTGGTGGCATTAAAAAATTCTATACAGACTCACCTAGCCCAGGCTGAGAGGTTTCTTTAAGTGTTGGAAAAGGATGCTTTTTCAATTCCACCTAATGATTTTACCTTAAGTGAATTTTTCTGAAATTCTCTGCAATAAAAAGAGTAGATATTATAGTGTATCCGAATTATTAATTTACTCTGTATCCCATGGCCAACTCACCTGTTCTAGGCCATAGCCACCTGGCACCTTTGATTAAAAATTTATAAGGCATAAGTTATATGTTTCCCCATAGAAAGAGTAAAAGCTATTTTATAGTCATACCAAGACTGGCTTTTGGCTGTACCATTTATAACCTGTGTAATAACGTTGGACAAATTACTTAAGCTCTCTGAAACTCAATTTTCTTTTTTTTTTTTTTTTTTTTAACAAAAGAAAACCAACAACAACAAAACTCTGCAGGGTTGTAGCGAATGAATATAAAGCACGTAATTCAGTACCCGGCACAGAAAAGTTCTCAGTAAATGACAGTTAATAATAAACAGGGTTATCAGTCCAAATCAAGAGAAGATAATCTCCTTTGGTTTTAAGGAACTATGCCTTACAGTTCTTTCCTTCAAACCCTCCCTCCACTATCACAGGCCACACTGCATCAGGCATCTAGAAGGCTCGCTGCCAACAACAGCGCCGGTTTGTTATCTAAGTGAGTCTTGGTCATTAAGCAAAGTCAGGGTCTTTGTTATTGTTTTCATCACCACTGACCGGGCAGAGAAAGCCCAAGCTACAGGGTACATCTCTGCCTGCCAATGCCCTGTAGTCCTGAAACAAAAACGCAGTAAAAAACACGACAGTTAGTGTCAGACACTGAGCCCAGGCTTGGGGGCGGGCGGAGGGCGCCTTTTTCTCCTTGTCCCACAGCACCTGTCACTGAGACGGGGATGGCCCGGGCCGGGCAGTCCCGCTTCCTCCCGCTCCCGGGCGGCTCCGGAGCGCGGCTCCCGGCAACGCGGCCCCGGCTCTGCGACTAGAAAGCGCCCATTGAGCGCTTGCAGCTGCCAGCGCCACGAGCCCAGATCCCAAATAAAGCCTCGACTTCACTGCCAGTGAAGAAGACACTACTGTGTTCTTCCCGAGCCCCAGTCACGGCTATAAAACATTAAAAGCAAACTGGCGATTGTTAAACACTGCATTTGTTTACACCCCGAATCTTGAATCACAACGGGGCAGCTTGGGCTGCCAAGGCCCGGCCAGGCCCGGCTTTATCCTGGACACTGGAGTCTGTTCTCTGACCCACCGGACAGAAGAAAAGTTGAGTAAATACCATATCGCTCTGCTTTTGATAGATGTTTGCTCACAGAGGCTTCAATAGGACTTTTCTCGGGTGGGGTTGAAGGGCACATACTTGCAGAATCAAGATGCTGTATCACGGTAGTGGGTGTTCAGAAGCTTTCAGGATTTCTAAAGTATCCCGAAAGAGAAAACCCAAGCTTTCTAAAATAAGATATATCCGAATGAATGAAAGGATAACTGGAATCCTTTAAAAAAAAAAAAAAAAAAAACTCCTTGGAAGAAAAAGTGTGGAGGAGGAAATACATGAAATGATGATTGCAGTGTGGTTAATTGGTTAAGAGGAATGGGACCTCATTGTACTAAACTGTTTTCTACTCCTGTGAATCTAAAATATTATTCATTAAAAAACATTGCAATAAAAAAGTCCCTTTGCTCTCCCCTTTTCCCAGGTTACAGTATATAAAATAGATTTTCTTTTAAATGTCTCAGTGTATTCTGTTTTTAAGTTTTTCAGGGTTTTTTCTTTAAATATCATGTGAGGATTTTGTTTGTCTTTTCTGGTTTAAAAAGTACATTATTATTGTGGTAAATTGAGAAAATACAGGAAAGAAGTATAATGAAGAAAATAATTATAGGTCCCATGTCTTTGAATTAGCGCTTATATTTTTATGTATTTCCTTTCGATCTTTTACACACACACATACAGAGAAAACAAAATTGACATACCTAAATGGAATTCAGTTCTATTTAGGTTTATACCACACTTTTTCACTTCTGCTGACCATTCCTCGTGCCATTAGATATTCTTAAAAGCATGATTCATACTGACTTTGGAACATTTCCACCCTGTTTTTCTTTACGCTAGAGAAAGTTCAGAATGGAGTTTCATTTACACCACGCCACATTTAAAGACTGGAAGAGGATTCCTATAGCTATAGCTCACAAGGAAATTTATTTTGCACTAGATATATGCCACTTTCTTCAGAATCATTTAGGAATTGCAGCTGGATTCAGCATAGTATTTGACAAGTATAAATGTAGTAGTACCACGAAGTTTTCTCACCTTCAGATGTGCTCCGAAAGGGAAATGAGAAAGAAAGAAAGTGGAGCATAAGGACGGGGTGTGGGTGTGAGGAGCAGAGCCAGTGTGTGCACACACACACGCGCGCGCACACACACACACACAACACACACCGGTTTCTGCAGGCCTCACATCAGCTAACATGATCTCTGTTTCTTAATTAAGAACTTCAGAATCAAAACTCAAAGGATCCAGTGAAAATAGCAAGGATTAAAGTAAAGAGACATGCTATGTATTGGAAAAGCTAACAAAGGGATGGCAGACAGATCCAACGACAAGACATTCAGCATTGATGGGCAGCTGGTATATGGCGCTGCACACTGCATGTGAAGACATGAAGATGAATAAGCAAGCCGCAGGCCTTGGTCCCCAGGAGCTCACAGTCTAACAGTGAAGACAGGGTATAAGCAAGTCATCTCAGCACAACATTGGAATTGCACGGACAGAGAAGAGAACGAAGTGCTGTGAGAGCCCACAAGAAGAGAGACAAGGATTCACAGGAAAAAGATCAGAAGGTCTCAGAGAGGATGTAACCTTGGAACCAAGTTGAGAAGAATGAGATCTCACAAAGCTAGGGGAACAGGAGAAATAACAGGGGAAATCTTTGCAGCTGTATTAGCAAAGAAAAACAAGTGTGTTTTAAAATATCTTTTCTTCGTGGGCTTATGACCCAGTGTTATTAGATGCAGACTTGCCCTCTTACTCGTAATAAAGATATTCCTAAAAAAGTTTTGCACAGGACAAACTTTGATATTTTTAAGCATATTTCAAAAAAACACAGGGACTCCTCATTTAAAGGGATCCTACTATGAATTTATTTGTTGTCTAGATAACCCCTAATTTGTCTTTTTTTTTGGTATGGATTTTACATACCGCCTGTAGTTAATGCAGTCTTGCAAACAGGTGTCTCCCCACTTGTTCCATTCATTAGTTTCAAACCCAAAAGGACCTTGAGTGAGTTTTACATTTATTCACTTACACCCCCACCCACCCCCAAAACACACACATTCACTTACTCTACTTATATAGTGAATTTTACAATTCAGATGGCCAAAGGCAGGCAGCAGCACAGGCAAATGTGGCCATGGTGAATGCAAATTTTAAAGATTAACCTTTTTTTAAAAAGCAAATTTAGTTGATTTTGAAAACTGCCATATTTGCCAAGCTGATTTAGTATTTTTAATTCTCAGACTAATTTTTTTTTTAACCAGTTCAGCCTCTCCCAACCTACACAGTGACTCTTTAAGGTAAGTCAGGACTGTAATTACTACTTTGCAAATAGAGAAACCAAAATGAAGAGGCAAGGTTAGCTGCTCTCCCAGATAGGCCCTTAAATTGTCACCTGTTAAAATAGAGGTATTTTCTACAGTGACTGGGGCCAGCATCTAAAGACAAGCAGCTGGTCCATCAAGTCATGAAGCTGTCATCCTTGGGAGATGTATCATGCTCCACGCTCCAATTGAATTAGAGCACTTGAATCTTGATAGTATTGCGAATATCTATGAATTTATAATGGGAAGCATATGCACCACATGATCTAGCTGGAGGGGTAGGAGGCACGAGCCTATTCTTATCTTCCTGTATTTTTCCTCTGATCACCAGACCAGAATATGTTTCACTGTGGTTAGAGTAAATAAAGACTCAGGATGACTTTTTTTTTCAAACAAAAACAAAAAGATTCAGTTGTCCTGAAGAGCACTGATAATGTGAAATTAGACAACTGCAGTTGTTATTTAAAAGGTCATCTGTGTTTTATTTTTCTTAAATTGAATTTTGTTTTTTCAGACTACTCATGTTTCATGGATATATTTCCAGTCTGAGGAAACTTGAGCTACTTTTTAAGGCTATATTTTTTAGAAAAATTAGATTTTAGAACATGGCATGCTTCTGTTTATGAGAGTTTTTGGTCGGTTATACCATTGTTATCTTTCTTTCCCTGAACATGGACTATATCCATTGGAAAAATTATGAATGTTTCTGTAGTTACTTTGATTCTGGATTACTTGTCTTAATAATGTTGGTGAAAATGTTGTTCTGGTTACTATTGCTGCGTAATAAATTAGCCCCAAAACCAGTAGCTTAAAGCCATCATTTTATTTTGTTCACAACTTTAAGTGCTGGGAATTCAGGAAGGGCTCACCCAGGACAGCCCCCTTTGGGATTCTTTCATGCAGTTGCAGTCAGATGTTGGCTGGGGTGGTAGCCACATAAGGCTCATCAGTGTTCTCTCCTGGGTCCAGCAGTTGAGGTGTCTGCTGTGAGTTCAGCAAGGGCTCTTAGCAAGGGCTCTACACCAGCATGGCCGTGTCAGGGAAGTCAGACTTCCAATGTGGTGGATGGCTTCCCCCAGCATGTCCCAAGAGAACCAGGCTGGAGCCTTTTCCAGCCAGCCTCGGATATCACACAGCGTCCATGCAAGATTCAGGTAGTTCCAATCAAATCACTAAGATTTGCTCTCTCTTGATGGAAGGTGTATCAAATAATGTGCAGACACGTTTTAAAACTACCCTAAGTGTGTTTTGTGATTTTCTTTAAAAATAACAACCGAGCATGTGTTCTCAAACTAGCAACGTGGATCCTCCTCAAGCCCCTGAGAGTCTGAGAGTCCATTTTGTGCTTCCAGAACCTAGCACAGGGGTCTGTGTTATAGCAAATGCTGCCAAATATTTGTTAAACTAAACTAAACAGAAGGCTGACAAGCTATGAACCCCTGTCATCCACATGAGGGAGAAGGGATCTTGTGACTGCCAAATTTTTACTTTTGATTAGTTAGAAGGCTTATCATGCTGATAATAGCACTATGTATATAGATAACAGAAAACCTTGGTTTTTTTACGAGTAGTCCCGCCCTCCTCCTCCTCTCTCCCAGCCCTTCTTACCCCAACCCAGTTTGATAGCTGAGGCCCAGAGAAGTTGAGGTAACCAAGAGACAAAGTTAGGGTCTCTAGTGTAATTCTGGTCCTTGCTTCTCGTCCATTACAAAACATTGTTTTGTCAGTAACTGTTTAGAGTTAGACTTTATCGAAAACTGCAGGGACATGAAGCTGTAGATCTTTTTAAACATGAGGGTGAGTGAAGTGAGACTCCTGCCAACCTGTTGATCTCAGTGGGAATCCTTTTCCTCCTTGATCTTTCTATCCATTCCATCAGGCAGATAAAGAAAAGTCCCAGAAAGATCTCACCAGGAGGCCATGGGACTCCAAGTTGCTCTCTTCGATACAGGTCAGAAAAACTAACTTCCTGACCCTATCTTCAAACCTTGCAATAAACTCTTGTAGTTTCTATGTCCGGGGCAGTTGGTGCTGAGTCTAAAAGGCTTCCTGTGATTTACAAAAAGCCTGTGAGGAAATGGAGATGTCGCTGAGCCTGCCTAAACCTGTAACAGGGACCTATTGTATTTCCAGGTGGTGATGTCTTACATCACCCTAGCCCTTGTGGTCAGGGAGGCAGAGTGTCAAGTCACATATTTTGCATCACAATGATGCAGTTTTGTCAGGAAGAATAGTATTTGTAAAGTGACCACTTAGTTAATTAACAAAAGAAAAGAAATCACATCTTCTTTTTTGAAGTTCACATAGCTTCCCTTAGCAAAAGGAGGCTCTTGCCCTAACTTTGCATTCAGATTCAGATTGTATTCAGATTCAAGGCTTTTTCAATTTAGAAAATTCCATATTTATTAGGAAAGGCAAATGATAGAATGGATGTCTGGGACCTGTTCTTAAACTAATTCCTTAGGTCAGTAAGTACTCCTTTATTTAATTAGTTGAATGGATGTTTGTGTAAGTGACTGATTTGTAGTGAGTACTCCCTATGTGTTAATTCCCCTTCTTTTCCCCACAGCATGTACAGGGAATGACTCATGTTCACAATGTGTAGTATTTCTCTAAAACTGAATCTTCCTTAGCAAGGAAAAAAATTCAATAACATTTGACCTCCTGAGTTTACTAAGGCAGAAAAACCTTTTAAACTCCTTGTATTAGTCGGAGTTCTCCAGAGAAAGAGAACCAATAGGGGTGTGTGTGTGTGTGTGTGTGTGTGTGTGTGTGTGTGTGTGTGTGGAGAAAGAGAGAGTTATTTTAAAGAATTGACTCATGTGATTATGAAAGCTGACAGATTTCAAGATCTGCAATCAGCAAGCTGGAGAACCAGGAGAGCTGATGGTACAAGTTCTAGTCCAAATGCCCGTGGGCTGAAGACCAAGAAAGAGCCAATGTTTCAGTCATAGAGTGAAGGTGGGAAAAAAAAAAAAACAAAAAACCAATGTTCCAGTTCTAGGTGGTCAGGCCGGAGGAAATTCCCTTGTACTCATGGTACAGCCAGCCGTTTTGTTCTACTCAGGCCTTCAACTAACTGGATGAAGCCCACCCATATTAGGGAGAGCAAGCTGCTTTACTCAGTCTACTAATTCCAATGTTAATCTCATCTAAAAGCACCCTCACGGACACACCCAGAATAATGTTTTACCAAGTATCTGGGCACCCCATGACCCAGTCAAATTGAAACATAAAATTAACCATCACATTCCTTTTCTACTGAGCACTTGTCAAACTGAAATTTGGTGGAATTTGTGTGATTGCAATGGAAATGACTTCTAGTAACCCAGTTTTACCAAAAATGTATAGTGTATCCAGTTCTCTTTAGGTTTTACTACATGCTCAGAACATTTTAGGACATGCAAATAAATGGGATGCCCCCCTTATCTGTGTCCCTGGGACTATGGCGTACAATGATGACATGAAACCAAAGGGAGGGAGAAGGATATTCCATGCAGCATGGCTGAGTCTGTGACCATCCTAGGAAGGAATGCTGGTCAAGCTCTCTGCCTTTACTCCAAGAATTAACAGACTTGCCTTCAGTGGTGTGGGCATGGAAGTTAAAGCAGAACTTCACAGATATTATCAGACATCAGTGACATTTTGGTGCCTACAGCCGAAAGGCAAATCATATGTACAATTACGATTAATCTAAAATTGAGGCATCATAAATGTGTTTTGCTTTGGTCTTATTCAGAAACCAACAGCCTCTTCTCATTGATGATAGAAAGTTTGGCTGGCACAGTGGAGGCTGTGAGCTGCTGTGGTTAAAAGCATGCAAATACCAATGCTCCAACTGCAGCTCTACCAACATAGAAGCAAAAATGGGGAACCTGGCAGAGTTCTTAGAGTAGGAACAAAATTATTAAAACAATATTTGAAGAGAGATCTTTGTGCTTGTTTTAGACAGACTTCATTATGTTTGTAATTATCATGATAAAGAGACTCTCTCTTTTATACATGCGGTGAGGCAGGTAGGTCATTGTTCATATGCTACACTTTGGAAACAGAAGCATAGAGAACATAAGTAACTTGGTCTAAGGTCACTTTCATTTGAAACCAGAGAGTATGGCTCCAAGTCTAACCACCAAACTAGCAGTCTCCTTGTTAGTTGAGTCCTCTTTCTTCCACCCAAACAAACCCACAGTGTGCCCCAGTGATGCCAGAGGGGCGCTGTCTTGCACTGCCAAGTCCTACAGCATTACTGGGCAAAGGTTCTCCTTTTCTACTTTCAGGCCATGCTCTGAGACACAGGCAGGACTGTGAGGGATGGGATGAAATGAAAGACCAGATCTGGCTGCCCTCTGTAAACATTACCCTTGCCCTCACTTGGTCACCCAACACATATAAAGAAGGGCTCCTCCGTTCCAAACAGAGGCTAGGGAGTGGTGATGCAGTGGTGAGCAAAGCAAACACGGTCCCTGTCCTCATGGAGTTTATGGTCTAGAGGGGAAGACAAACATCATTCAAAGAATTACATGTAAATGTAAAACCATACTGTGACAAGTGCCACAAAGGAAAGGGGCTGAGTTCATGAGCACAGAGCGGGAAGCTGACCTAGTCAGGGAGGTCAAGGAAGGCTTCCCTGAGGAAGTGGTGCAAAGCTAAGATCTGGAGAAGCAGGAGCGTGCTCCACAGGAAGAGCATGTTCAGAGGCCCTTGGGCAGGCAGGAAGGAGTGTGGTGATTTTGAGGAACTGAGAGAAGACGAGCACGGCTGGAGAACAGAGCATGGGGTGTGGTAAGTGAGGAGGGGAGAGAAGTAAGCAGGGGCAAGACCATGTAAAGCCCATGTCCAGGATTTTGGCCTATGCACCTAGAGCAGATCTTTTCAACTCTGGTTGCATGTTGGAATCACCTGGGAAGCATTTTTGAAATACTGATAAAAGGATCTCATTCCAGAACCATTATATCCAAGTTTCTGGAAATCAGAGCCAGGTATAGGTATTTTTTTAAAGCTTCAAGAAAATTTTACTGTGAAGCCAGGGGTAAGAATCATTGCACTATAGCAATGGGAAACCATCGAAATGTTTAAAAGAGAATATATGTATTGTATGTGTTTGGAGAGATAGATGCCATCATCAGGTTTACATTTCAAACAGCATCCTTTGGCTAGAATGGCAGAGTTAGGAGTGCTGGGATCAAGACATTTCAGAAAGGAGATCCATTCAGTGTCTACCAAATGATGCAAGTTTGGATCAGGGTAACAGCAACGGAGATGAAGTGAATACGTTTAAGATATTCTAGTTAGTTAAACCACTGAGACTGGTGGAATGATGAAATGATGAACTCTGTGGGGAAAAGAGAGTGAATGACTATCAGGCTTCTACTCACACAATGAGATGGATAATTGTGCCATTTGTTGGGATAGGGACTAGGAATGGATAGGGTGGGGGTAGGGCTTCAATTTGGGCATGCAGACTGTGCTTTCATTCTATCATGTGCTTTCTCTCTCTTTTCTCTGGGTCACCAGTCCTTGCTATTTATTATTTATTAAAACAAGAAACAGCAACAATAACAACAGCAACAACAATAGCAAAAAACTATGGCGCTTACTAACAATGGGACGTACTGAGTTCATGTCATTGACCTGTTTAATCAGCCCTCAATTGTAATTTGAAGGAGCTTATTAACCGGTAAATAAATTTACCATAAACTATACATATTTTTCTAGTAAAACTGTCTCTGTTTCATCTTCTCCTTAAAATTTTTTTTTCCTTAAAATTTTTGATGTTGTATATTTCTTAAGACATTTAGTGCCAAGCAGCAGAAATTTCACTCCTGTGAGCTTAAACAAAAAGAACATTGTATTATAAGGATGTAAAGGTATCTTGTGGAACACAAGAATAAATCTGCAGCTAGGGTTCAGGAAAAAAGCAGAATCATGAACTCAAGAATTCACAGTTCCCATTCCTCAGTTCTTCCTCTCTGCACATTCTGCTTTGTTCTCTCTCTCTCCTCGCAAACCCGTTTCTAGCACTTTTCCTGTCATCTTCCTGAAAGAAGGTCTGGCAACTGACAGCTCCTGAGGTTTACATCCTAGAGCTCAGACATCAGAGGGAAATTATTCTGACTCTCTCCATGCAAAATCCAAAATCCTGAGGAAATAATTCATTGGCTTGACTAAGCTTTCCTCTTCCGCGCCAGTCAACTGTAGCCAGGAAGTAAGACCTGGGGAAAAGGCTGTGATTATCCCACTTTGATTCATCTACTCCACTGAACTGTGGCCAGAATGAATGTCCCCATGATAATCTGAAGGCATTGCTTTGGGACTAGGGTGGCAAGTCTCAGAAAAGCAGAGGTTGGGCAAACGGTGCGAATTTGCCATTGTATCCCAACTGAGTAAATTAATATCAGTGAGACATAAGACCTCACTGAAGACAATTCCGAGAAGGCTGGTAATTCTATAGAATGTTTCCCTCTTTGGACTGTTCTTTTTTATTATGGCATCTAAACTTTCCAAAAGTTCTACAATTTCATATTAGACAATGATGTACAACAATAGATTTGCATTTGCATATGATTTAAACTATGAGATTTGAACTTATTCTTTCAACAAAGCAATGTGCTAATTCTGAAATTATCCTGATTTTAAATATCATTTGTATTTCTGTAGATGGAAAAATTATGTAACAAATTCTAGCTCTTTTTATTCTCATTTGATTAACACTAAAATTCCCCAAAGCCCTAAAAGAAAAAGCAGGAGTAGAAATTTCAGTTGCATTTGGGAAAATATGTATTTTGTTCCTGTAGAAATAAAGAAGAATGTGTTAGATGACAAGTTATGAAGAAGCTGGTCTCAATAGTGTACTCTTTTGAGGCTCTGAGATAAAATGAGGACTGTGCAAATTACTGGTGATGAAAATGATCATAAATAAAGATTTCTTGGCCGGGCACGGTGGCTCACACCTGGGAGGCTGAGGCGGGAAGATAGCTGGAGCTCAGGTGTCCGACAACATCCTGAACAACAGTGAGACCCCGTCTGTCTCTACCAAAAATAAAAAAGAAACACAAAAAGACAAAAAAAAAAAAAAAAAAAAAAAAAAAAAAAAAAAGGTAAATCTGACTGAAAATATGCAAAGGACCTGAGCAGATATTTTGAAATAATCAGGCCAACTTTTCCCTCCTGACTTCCCAGTGTGTGTCCTCTCCTGCAGGAAAGGGAGACAGAATCTATACCACGTTATGTTCATAACCCTTGGACTTTCCTTCAAGGAATCTACAATCTAGTGAGGACTGAACACATATATGGCTAATAACATTTATAAAGTAATCTATTCTTGGGTGTCCAGTAGACAACCTGCATTAGTGTAAAGAGAAGCCAGGGGCTAGGAGCCCAAGCAGGCTCGAGTGGCCCTGCCAGGGATGGCCCCGGACAAAGCTGTGAAGTGGATGCACTTTGTCCACGGTGCCCTCATGCCCCAGTTATCAGCACTGACTGTGTTTCCTTTCTTTTGGCCTCTCTGTACTTACCTTTAAATTCATTCTCCATCTGCTGGTTGGTTCCTAGCATTCCTTCCAGTCTTGCTCTCAACTCATTTTCAAAATATCCCTACCAAGGTGCTGCTTGAAACTTGAATCTGAAACACACAGATCTGCCGGCTGGAGATCTGGGCTCTAGTCCTCGCTCTGCTCCTCTCACGCAGTGTAATCTAGGGGTAATTTTTTTTTTTTAATCTCCTGAGGCCTCTTTTCTCATCTTTAAAACAAATAGGGAAGAATTAGATAGATGCTAAACTATCTTCTAGGTATTAAATTGTTAGTCTATGTAATAACAGCCTTCAGATGCATTTGTATTTTTAAAAGATCAGAGAGGGACAGTCCCTATTATTCCCCAGTATAATTTACAGCAAGAGTCAGCAAACTTTTTCTGTAAAGAGACAGATAGTAAATATTTTAGGCTTTGTGGGCCATACAGTCTTTGTTGTAATTACTCAGTTCTTCCCTGGTAGCAAGAAGGAAGTCATAGACAACTTCAGAAGTTATTTAAAAGACAGGTGGTGGGCCAGAGTTTACAGATCCCTGCTTTAGAAGACATTGTCCACAGCCAAATTGCTTTAGTTCAAAGCTCAGCCCTGCCAGCTGCTAAACCTTTTATGTGCCATAATTTTCTTATCTGTAAAATACCACCTCATAAGGGTGTTTGTGGGGACTGAATGAATTAATATGTGTAAAGCACTCCTCTATTCATGAACTTTCTACCTGTGATCATAGATATAGTCAAACCTTCTTACAAGAGCAAAAGCACATCAACTTGGCCTGCTTTACACTAATGGCGCTAGTGGTCACTTATATGACATTACTTTGACTCTAAATCCAAATGGTCTGGTAGCCTTCTGCATGGTGGCCTGTTGGTAAACCAATAAGCTTCTAAACCTTCTTCCAAAAAAGAATGAAGAAGAAAAAGCTTGGCAAAGTCACCTTTGCCAAAGCACTAAGCATCACGTTAGGGAGAATACTACAGTTTTGGCAGTTAGCATTTATTATAGTAATGCTAGGTTTTTAGTATTACATAGCAATTAGTAATGGAATGAGGGAAATATTGGGATATAGTTTTAATGGGGCCCAATATATGGACTGTGGAATGGAGTTGGTAATGGTGGTAGAAATTTGGGTGTGTGCAAACATCCATGGACAGGTAAATGGCTTAGGAACAGATCTGTATTATCTTTTCGCATCAAATTCAGGGACTGAAAGAAGAGCAGGGATGGCCAACTCCTTTGCTGCAATTGTGTGGTAGGATTATGTGGTAGCGTATTTTATAGCATTTCAGGTTTAAATAAGTTTTGCCTTAGATTGCATCATTGGCCTGCACAGTTCATCCTGTTTTTCATGTGGCACAGTGCCTAAATTTTGTACAAGATTATTAATCTTTTACAAGGGCATTGTTGGCAGTCCTGTAATCATGTGTACGAGTCATAAATCTTTTCTTCAATAAGTCAATAGTGCCTGTTATATTTGGCAAGTATTTCCCAGGCACTCGCTAAACTGGAATGAAACCAGTGAGGCATGGGCTAAGACAGGCCTGGGCTTGGATTTAGACTTAGGTTCTTGTCATGGTCCCGACACTAACTAGCTGTGTGACTTACAGCATTAACTCATTCTGGCATAGAGACAGTTACATAGCTTCTCTGGGTCTCAGTTTCCCTACCTAAAAAATAAGAGAGTTAAACAACATATAAGGCAGTTGCCAATTCTATAATTCAAGATTACTTGAGAAGAGAGATGAGGTGATCCCGGAGATCTGGAATTCTGTGTTAATCATTCCAAATTCTTTTTGGGCCCTTTCAAAGTTTCTCCGCTGATAGATTAGTTAATAATTACAGAAGTTAGACTGAAAGTTGCCTAGCAGTGGCATATCACAGATTCAAGGTAAGGAGTGCATTAACCTAAAGAAAGGCACCATCAAATAAGGAGGCAGCATGTGCTGTACTTCAGGAATGAGTAAGTTCTGTTGCTTACCACCTATGGGACCCAGGGCAAATCACATGGCCTTCCTGGGTCTGTTTCTTCATCTACAAAATGAGAATCATGATACATGCTCTGCCAACAACTCAGGCTGGTACATCAAATAAAACAATTCATGTAAAGCTCTCTTTAAAAAGCATTAAAATCCAGTACAAAAGCAGTCATAAGCATGGCTGCTTTCTTAAAACAAGAAACATAGGCTATGTTTTTCAAATATATTAGTTGTTAAAGAAACAAATCACTTACAAAACATCCTAAATTATCTATAGTCATTCCTTCAAAATGCATTTTATTCGTAACAGCAGAAAGGAAATCCTTGTTAACATTGTGATGCATCTACTAACAAGGAGTTTGAATGTTTAAATAAAAGATTCTAACCCTTTTTAGAAAAATCGGTAGTCAGAATACAGCTTCTCCTGATCTAAAGTGTTTTCTTTGTACACACAGCTTGCCAGGACCCAGAGAAAAGGCTATGTGATAGGAGCGAGACTGGGGAGGCTGATGGTAATGTGTGTCCTTTATTCTGCAGGCCTGTCTGAATGCTAGGGGCCAGGTTCTGTCAGTAACACTGACAGCTCTGGGTCCTCTCCAGTGGAGAGAACAAAGGCCGGGGTTTCTTTTGAAAAATTCTTTTTGAGCAGTAAGATTGTCCAACACAGTTTCCTTGATAAAGGGCTCATTATCTATCAGTGTGACTTTGCCCTTAATTTTTATGCCAGCAGTGCCAACACGAGCATATTTAAGCGAATCCTTTTACCCAGACAGCTGTAACAGCACCCTGACAATTTACGCCAGTGCTCAAGGCTTGGGCGTGGAATATAATCAACCATGGGCTAAATTTCCAATTAGTCGAATCACCAAGAAATATAGTTTATTAGCTTGCTTTTCATTGTATGTACACTCCTTCTCACTTTTCAAATGCAAGCCCATTTTCAGATGAAAAAATAGCAGAATGTTTCAGAATTGCTTCTTTAGCTCAAGAGACACATTCCTTAGGGATCTAAGAGGGTTGCTTTTGTTGGAGTAAGGTGGCTCCAGAACTTTGGAAAAGTGACCATCTGAGAAAGAAATCAACATAACAGTTACTCATGATAAATCGGTCTGAGAGCTTCTGCAAATGGTGGTGTTGAAAATCTTGTATCACCCAAGTCCAGATGAGGTGATTAAGTTTTAATCTCTGCGAGTTGGGGCTGGAATATGATGTTAACTCAGGAAGCTGAAAGCTAAGCTTTGTAAAACAGTTTTAATCAAAGTGAGGTACTAGTGTGGAACCCACACAAAAGGAAGCCAGAGAGTAAATAGCAAGCTCATATTTATCAGGTAGTCCAAAGGAAAAAGTTCCTGGGATAGGGAAGGTAAACATTGTACTCACTAGGAAGATGTACACCATTAGGTGCCGGGGACACTCCAGTTGGGTTTTCCAAAGACAGGATGAAATATCCCTCAAGACTCTCCACCACCTACCCTAGCCTAGACCCACTGAACCTAAGCTCATTAAAAACATAAAAATTATTCATTTCAATGAATGATTCTGCTTCTAGGTTTCCCTAATATCAGGAAGAGGGTACTGTGAACATGAGTATTTTCAGTCTGCTGTGCCTGGTGGTTGTACAGCTTGTGCACTGAACAAGAGCACCATACCAAAGGGAGCACCAGTCACAAGGTAAACATTGTAGATTTGAATATTTATTACGACAATTTTTCTGGCAAACATTAGAAAATTCTCATTGTTTTTAACAAAATCAGTGTGTCATAACCATTTTCTGATTGATAAAATTAGAACACCACAAGGAAGGAGATCCTTTTTCTTTTTTTCTTATAGCTTTATTGAGGTATAACTGATATATAATAAACTGCACATATTTAAAGTGCACAATTTAGTGAGTTTTGACATACGCAAACACTCAAGAAACCATAGCCTTTGCCTCCAAAGTTTCTGCATCCCCTTTTATTATCCATCCATCTCTCCACTCCTGCCTCATCCCAGCAGATCACCAGGCAACCACTGATCTGCTTTCTGTTACAAATTAGTTTGTATTTTCTAGAATTTTATAAAAATAAAACCAAGTCATATGTATACCTGTAGACCAGGTATTGGGATTCTTATAAGCTCCCCAGGCAATTGCAATATATAGCCAAAATTGAGGACACCTGTCTAAGATAGAGCTTCTCAAAGTTTAACTTGCATATGAATCACCTGGGAATCTTGTTAAAATGCAGATTGTGATTAAGCGGGTCTAGGGTAGGGCCTAGGATTCTGCATTTCTAACAAGCTCCTATGTGGTTCCAATGCTGCTGGTGTATGGACCTCACTTTAAGAAGTAAGGCTCTAAGGCATTTGTATTTATTTTGTTTTGGTTTTGAACCCTAAAATACATATGCAGGTTTCAAGTCTAACGAAAGCTTATTCTAGCACTCACATTATTGAAGTAGTTGGAGGGATGATGGCAAATGAAAGTATCCTACCATATCTCTTTGGGGAGGAGAATTTCTCAGCTTGCTGTGGCCACCCAAAGCCTTCCTGGGTATTGGAGGTCCTTGATTTCCTATGTCTGACTTCCAAACTACCTTTGCTGCCATGCCTTGTACATGATACCCCTGTATCCCTGTTGCAAATTGTACATCCTCTGACATTTTGAGCTCCTTGATGGGTGGCACCACCTGCCAACCAACAGTTTGGCTATTGCTGATTAAACTGTGGTGTTTGTGTGCTTACTTAAGAATTTTATTGCAGTGGTTTTCAACCAGTGTTCCCAAAAGCCCTAGAGCAATGGTTCTCAAACCTCAGCATGCATCAGATCACATGGAGGGCTTATTAACACACAGATTGTCAGACCCTACCCTCAGCATTTCTCATTCAGTGAGGATAGGCAATTTGCATTTCCAACAAATTCCCAGGAGACACTGATGTTGCTAATCCAAGGGCCTAGAGGTTCTGGAGAGAGGAGAGGCCATGAGGTGGTGCGATGCGCTTCTTGGCCTTGCCAAAGGACTTCTTACCTTATGAATATTATATTTAGGATTCCAGACAAGATTTTATTAAAGAAAAGTTTTTTTTTTAAAGAAAACTATTTGAATACTGATGTTTTGTTGTCTTTGCATTTGTTTCATAGAAATCAATGGAAAATGAAAATAAATAAAAATGCTAATACCCATGATATGGGGGTGAGTGTATCATCAATTTAATACAAATGAAACAAAGACTAAAATTATTCAGTATATGAAAAAAGAGTCTCATTTTCCTTCCATGGGACACTCTTTGATCTTAAGCTATGTGTTCAAATATGGTGGAAAAAAATGCAACATGGGCTGGAAATAAATTGCTGAAGACTGTATCTAAAAGAGGAAGAGCAAGTAGGAATTTTATGCTGTTTTTAGGTTTAGGGGTGAATAGAACCCCACTGTAACAGGATGTAAGTCTCTTTCCAGGAACCCATCACGTACAAAAGGAGGATATAAATGGTAAGGTTTTCATTTTCAGAGTTTCTTCAGAGGTGAACCTAAAGGAAATATCGTGAAGGTCACACCAGTTTCCTCTCTGCTTATTGGATTGGATCAAAGTAATTCTACCACAAGGTGAGATACACCATTCCACTTACAAAACTCAGGCGAACAATGCGTGAGGCCCTTCATTTCATGTAATAGGTGTGGAGAATGTACCTTCATAAATTTCATATTTATTTCCAGGTAAAGTGGATTCTTAAACATGATGTGGGTAGGTGCCTGCTTTTGTGTCTCCACTTCAAGAGACACCTTGGAATAATAGATACACCAGTGTCTGAATAGCCTAAAGTGGAACTTACTTTTCCATTAGAATGTGAGTCACCTTTAAAAATGATATTTTCTAAGGATAGCTGATGAATTTCAGGGTGTTCTTCCCTTCACTTTCAACGCCCACAAGAATAAACCACCAAATTTAAAGTTTTACAAAAGTGTTGGTTAAAAAAAAAAGTAATTTTCTTTTTACTTTTGGAACAGTAAGGAAAGGAAATTGGGAAAGAGTTGTAAAAAGGGCTTTAGGGCAAGCAGGGTGGGCGGATGTAGGTTTCTAAAATGCAAAAAGAGGAATCTGGGAAGAGCTTTTAAAAAGCAGACTCTTACAGGCTTTAATGAAAAAGAGCGGAACACGAGGTGCTGGCATTCCATCTTACCATCAGTGGAAGGTTTGAACCAACATCAAATTTTTCTTGAGCAACTTAAGTAATTATTACTCGAAGGATCTGCACTTGAAAACACATTTAAAAGACAATATAATTCACCTGAACTTCCCCCGCCCAACCCCACGAGCAACGAGGGGCCGGTGGTCTGCCTGAATGACCTCCATCTGCTCTGTCATCTCAGGACTGGAAGGCAACAGCCAGCGCACGCCCTCCTCATAAAACTCTCTTCCCTTCTCGCGGACCCGCCTGGTTCCCGGAGGCGGCGGTTCCAGGCTCCCGGAGTTAGGTAGCGGCAGGTTGCGGGCGCTCGTCCCTCCGGTTCACCCTTTCACCCCTCCTTCACCCCTGGAGTGCCAAGTGGGGTGGCGCGGTTCTTCCGCCCACTCGGGAAGCTGTGCTGGCGAGGCCAGGAATTGCAGGGCCTCCCCTCTTTGGCAAGCCCTAGAATCCGAGTCCTCCCGACCCCAGCCACTCTACTGGGGTTGGTTGCAAGACACTCGGATTAGAGACGCAGCCAGCCTCCAGGGAGGTCTCAACTTGTCCTCGGGCTCCCCCAGCCCCTCCGCCTCTGGTCCGGGAGACGCCCAGCAGCCCGGGCAGCCCCGGGCGCACAGAGCCAGAGCCGAGCGCTCCGCAGCGGAGGCAGCGGGCCGCCCAGGGCATCCCCGCGGCTGGGGGCGGAAGGCGAGGGCGGCGGCAGGAAGGGTCGGCGGGGCCGGAGCTCCGCTCCCCTCCCCCCGGCCGCCCGGCTCAGAGGCTGGAGCGGTGAGTGACAGCGGCGGAGGGCGGGGCGCGGGCGCTGGTTGGTGCGGGCTCGGGGGCGGGGAGCGCGGGGCCGGGCCAGGGGCGGAGCCGGCTCTGGGCGCTGGAGCTGCGGGCGCACGGAGAGGAGTCGCGAGCAGCTGGAGCGGAGTTGGAGGAAGCGGCGGTTGCGGCGAGGGCGGCAGGCGAGCGGTCGGAGACGGGCGAGCACGGATTGGGAACGGCAGTGGGTCGCAGCCGGGCCGGAGGCGCGTAGGAGCCGCGCGCGCAGGAGGCGGCCGCTGCAGCGCGGACCCCGCAAGGGAAGGAAGGAAGCCGGCCGGCGGCGGAGGTAGGCGGCGGCGGCGGCTCCGGGTGTGTGTGCTCGGGAGGGGGAGGCGGTGCAGGCGTGCGCGGCTGCCGCCACTCTCTTCCTGTCACCAGCAGTCGCTTCTCCTTCTACAGAGCCCCGCTGGCCCTTCCCTCCCCGGCATCCCCCGGCCTCCGGGCAGCATTCCCCCGCTCGCGGCCGGCGTCCTGCGTGATCCCGGCCACCTCCTGGCTCCCGTTTCCCGCGTCCTTCTCCGAGCCGGTTCTGCACGCCGCTGGGCGCGTTCGCCCCCGGAGTTGCCGGCGAGCTCGGGCTCCCCCCAGCCCTCCCGAGGGTCCCCGCTGTCGTCTTGCTGCAGTTTTCCGGGGTCCTTCAGCGGAGGAGAGCGTCCTGACTGCCGCCTTTGCCTTAACGGGAAGGAGCGCTCCAGTCCCCCGCGGCCCTCCTAGCTGCAGCCAGGGTCGCTGCCCGGGCGCTTCCCCCGGGCGGGCGAGTGGGCCAGCGGTGGTCCCCGGAGCTCGCCTCCAGCCCCCGCCCTCCGAAGTTTGCCGCCCTCCTCTTCCGGGGTGGGGGAAGTGCGCCTGCCTCGGGGCGGTTGGTCTCTGGGGCCCTAACTCTGGTCTGGTGCCGGCCAAGCTGGGGCAGGTTGTTGGAGGCATTTAGTGGGGTCTCAGAGCCGCCCGGAAATCCAGCTTTTTGTAACGTGGGGCGAGTCTGGAGGGACCTGCCCAGCAATATGGAGCCGGCTGGGGAGAGCAAGGGAGCGTGCAAGCCGGAGCTAAAATATCGTGGGCAATTGTCTGGAAACCACAGCTCTAACACTCAACTTCCCAAGGGCAGAAACTGCCCTCTCGGATCATAAGACAAAGAACAGAAAAGCTCCGGCCAGGCACCCTAGTACAGAAATATACTTTGGTAACCAGAATTCGAACGTGAAATGCAAGCCTGTGAGCAGAATGGCTGTTACATGTTGAATGCAGAATGTGTGTCAGCTGGATTTGGGGGAATAATTCTGCTTTTCGGGGCGCTGTTACTATCGAAAAGGTCTCACTTCCATCGTTAATCCCTGGCGGAGCTGCAGCGCTATTGGTGTCCGAGTGTGAGTTTGCTCTTTATTTGTGGGTTTCATGATACTTTAGGGTTTTCCCTGCTCTTTTCGTCCCTGTTGGTCAGTGCGAACTACGAATGGATAAAGCAGTTCCGGGTTTTGAATACAGCATGATATTGTCATTTTAATGTGATGAGGTTCAAGTTTTAGTTGTTAGGCGGAATATTCACAAAGCTTATTGATCAAGGCTTGACATGAAATTATATTTTAACATTTCATTGGTTTGCGTTGCGTTTTGGCAACCCTAAAGATGGTTAGGTATTAGCTAGGAAAGGTTGGAGTAGGCAGACAGGTTCATTTCTTATGCAGGCTATTAGAGTAATAAATCTTAACAGTGTAAATCATTAGGAATTTGGTAACTTCTGCACAGGAGAAGGACACAGGCATCCTTTGTCGTTGAAAAAAAAAAAAAAGCACCTCACTAGCTTCAACTTTTTGACAGATTACACTGTTCTTGAAAAACCATTTAAAAGCCAGCAGATGATAGTTTTCTTAGGTGCAGAAGTTGCTTAAACTTTGGGAACCAAGTGCTTTGCTCATTACAAATAAAATAAGAGTGTGGGTATGTGTGTGCGCGTGCATGAACGCCTGCCACTAAAGTTTGGGAAGTTCTGTTGGTTCACAGCCAAGGTTGAAATTAGAAAGAATTGGAAAGAGGCTCCCTACTTCACAGTCACTGCTGGCTTCTTTGGCTTTTATGTGCCAGTTGCAGGTAGGTACTACAGGGTCATACTGCTTTTTCCCGAGAAATGTATAGATTTTTATGATTGGAAAAAGTTTAAATTATGTGTTACTGGCTTTCAAAGTGTTATGTGCGTTTACTTTTAACTTTTATCTCAATTCGGGACCTGTTTTCTGTTACATAACAGAACTCTGCATTGTACACACTGTTAATTTGCTTTTTAAAAATGATGTCAATGTGTCTCTTCACATCTGTGATGCTGTATAGTCAATGTAAAAAAAGCATTTTACTTCCCATTGATTAAAAATATTGTTTTTCTTTAGGTATTTCTTGAGTTTAAATGTGTTAAGCAAAGGAAATCCCCACAGGGTAAAGTTAGTTTTGGGAAACAGAAGCGGTACGATAACTTATAGGAGTACATATTTTGATTGACAGTGATGATGGTGGTATGCATTTATCTTCTGGAAATGTTAGTTGCACCTAAGCTGATTTTTGAAGGGCTTCGAATCTTAAATGAAAACTTAAACTGACACAAATTTTGTACTATCAAGTGTTGGCCATTTTTTAAAATTTTTCCATGTATGTCATGTAATTTTTAGGTTGCTATGTTGATTGAAATATCCTTTTTTAACTCTTACGGTAGTTCAGGGCAGTGTTGTAAAAAGGCATCCACTCGGAAAGATTGTCCACGTGGTCATTAAAACAGGAACGGTTCTAAATTCTAGTTCAGCTTTTATTGTGTTTGCATTTTGTGACTTGCAAAATGTTTTATTGAATAAAGAAATAGTTACTGAGCAGGCTGAAAAAAATTGATTTTATTTTAGATGTTAGCAAGCTGAGATAATGTTTGGGTTTTTACTTTCAGTTTTCTCATGTTTGAGGCATACACAATGCAGAAGAAATGAGAAGTGCTCAAATATCAGTATACTGCGTGTTTTAGACAGGTTCCCTACAGCTGTCCCCCTTCCAGGGTACAGGGCTTTGCCAGTGAAGGCAAGAGAATGAAGCATCTCAGTGAAGCCCTGGAAGACCAGAAAGTTACGATCAAAGGAAGGGATTAGCAAGTTACTTTTACTTTAGAAGGCATAATATAAATTATATCACAGCTTTTTATCAAGAATCTAGATTGCAATTTCATATTATTTATCCCATTTTTTTCCATGCCTCCTTCACTTACACCCTGATGTGAATAGGATTACTTGCTGTGATTCTGCCAATACTCTATTGGGATTACTTGCCTAAAAGAGTGGCAATTAAAGGCCATTTTCATGTACACTAAGCTGAATGAGCTGAAAAATAGACTATGTAATTACTTGTCTGTTTGGTTTATCCTGGGTGTTATTTTCTTTTATTTTTTTAAAAGGGTAGAGTGAATGTAGTACTAAAAAAGTCTAGTATACTGAAAGAGTCTACTATAAAAATGTCTTTGGAGATTTTTATTCTGCTGGCATTGTTTTTCATAAAGTACATCAAATATGTACCTACAGGCACCTGTAGTCAAAATAGTTCTCAGGTTAATGATCACCCTGGAGAGTACTGCCAAAGTGTGAGGAGACTCCACCAGTGGGTGTAGTGAGTTAATAAAGCCAAGGTGGCTGGGCCAGCCATGCCTTGCCCGTTGCCTTTGTCCCTGCATGCCCCAGTGTCCCAACCTGGGGCTATGCCCCACTAAGTTTGCTCGGCTCCAAACCCTGGAGAGGAGTTTGGAGCTGACTCCCACCCCCTGCTTCACACCACATTCCCCATGCTCCTCTGGCCCCTCCCAGGCTTCCTTTGCTCTGACCTCTATAGAACCATCCTCTACCCCAGGTAGGTAGAGAACTAGATGGGCAAAGTCCCCATGTAGCCTTTATCTAATCTATTTACTCTGAAAAGGAATTAAGACACCAGGGAGCTTATTCTAGCTAGATTCAGAATTCATTTAGAACTGTTTGTGGCAGTTAGAGGCAATGCAAAAGAAAATTGCTGGCAAATGTCTGTTCCTGTTTTAAATCTGAATCAGATAAATGGCAGTAAGTGACATTCAATAATAATAGTAATGATCCCATAGCTGCAATTCACTAGCTATGTAACTTTAGGCAAATTAACTTTTCTCATCTGTAAAATGGGGATAATAATGGAACCCAGGATGGTTGTAAGAGTTAAGTAAGTTGATACATGTAAAGCTTTAAGAACTGTGCCTGGCACATAGTAAGCACTGTGTTGGTGTTAATTATACTAAGCTCTTATCAAGTATGGAGCTAAGTACTTTATAGATGTAATTTTGTTAATCCTCATAATGACCCTGTAAGGCGTAGGTTTGCTTATATCTGTCTCAGAGGATAAAACTGTGTCACAGAGAGATTTAAGTCATTTGCTCAAGGTAACGTATCTAGACACTGATGGGGCAGCTGCTTGAATCTGAAGCTCAGTGCTGATACCACCCTGTCAAGAATTTTACAGACCAGCATTGTCTTTTCACAAGAAGAGGGACTTCGGATCATCTCCTTCAGTCCTCTCATTCCATGGCCTTCCCCTCGGGTCTTCTTCACTGTGACGATGCAGAGAACTGGAATGCTCAGCCTCACGGCCTTTTCTGAGTGATAGGATCTGTTCCTCGGGTCCTGGAAGCCACATCACCATTTCTCCCAGCCTCCCTGTGGTGACCACAGAGTGCCTAAGAGCTGCTGTCAGCCGGACCAGGGTCACGCTCTCTGCTTCTACAGCGCTCAGGTGCTGTCACATGGCTGTGACTGCTTCCTGAGGAGCCCTGTCTCCTTGTCATTTCACTTGGGCTTGTGCTGTTCCCTCCTGGACCTCCCCCTTCCCCCAAACACACAACACCTAAAGGGCTTGTGGGCAGAAATTGCAGCCCCGTACATCCTCCTTACCCACAACACACACCCAGCTCTGAGTGTGGCAGCATGGAACACATTCTAGTTGGTTTGAAAAGTATTTTTGATTTTTAAAAATATTTTATTTTTTGTAGAGATCGGGTCTCACTATGTTGTTCAGGCTGCTTTCCAACTCTTGGTCTCAAGGGATCCTTCTACTTCAGCCTCCCAGAGTATTGGGATTACAGGAATGAGCTACTATGCCCAGCCTGGTTTGAAAACTATTAATAATTAAGATATTTTGTGTCATGACTTTGGGCTTAATCTGAGCCCATCATTTTCATTTTATTTTGAGATAAAATTCACCCTGAGCCCATCATGTTAAATTGAAGGTAATTCATTATGTTTACTAAGTGCTGTGATTTGAATGTGTCCCCCCAAATTCATGTGTTGGAAACTTAATCCCCAGTGCAACACTGTTGGGAGTGGGGCCTAATAAGAGGCTCTGCCATCATGAGTGGATTAATGTTGTTATTGCAGGAGTGGGTCAGTTATCTTGAGAGTGGGCTTATTATAAAAGCAAGTTCAGCCCCCTCTTTCTTGCCCCTGCAAGATGACACAGGATGAAGGCCCTCAGCAGATGCTACTGCCATGCTCTTGGACTTCCCAGCCTCCAGAGCCATGAGCCAAATAAACTATTGTTTATAAATTAGTCTCAGGTATTGTTACAGTAATGCAAAAGACTAAGACACTAGAATATTTTAACTTTGTTCAGTTTGATTTTCATGATTTCTAAAATACCATAATTTGAAAGATAGAAAGATTTTTGAATAACTTTTTTTTAACCGTATGAATTCAGCTAGGGAACTTGCCTTAGACTCTGAGCTAGCACATTGAGTGGGAAAGATGGAATGTAGAGACATGGGCTTTAGGCCCAAGAACCCTTCCCCACCCTCCCACCTTGACTGAAGACCCATTTCATGCTGCCACTTAGTGCCAAACTGCTGATTTCCTTGCAGGATAGAATTATATGACTGGGATATATTCTTGATTTATTATTTAATGTGATTTTATTCCTGCCCCCGCCTCCCATTAAGTTTTCCAAATTCTTTTCCTTTGTAAAAGGGGAATGGAGGAAGTCAACAAAGTCAGAGGGCTTTTTTTGCTTGGTCCTTTGCCAAAATGCCTGTAGGTTAGAGGGTTAAACTGAAAATCTACTTTCAAATAGTTGCACATTAAGCAGTCATAGATTGCTATTTGTTGAGCATCAGAAACAATTTTATTTTTGAGGAACAGAATGAGAATTGGTCAGTGTCTTAGTGGAGCGAGAAAATGTGCTTCTGATTAATGGAAGTGCAGGCAGTCATTAAAAGGGTTGAAAGACTGGAGCAAAATAATTCCCTTTTATAAAATTTTGAACTATTGCATATGATATATAAGAGTAAATGTGTTATTCATAGGATTACTTTATACCTTTTGTTACAGTAACTTATGCATGTACTAGCTTGGAGTTTATATCACAAAACTGCCTTTTTTGATATTTGAAAATATTAAGTTATAGGAAATATCCACATATAAAAACCTTTATTATGTGAGCAATTATGTCAGATTTGTGTGGAAGTAGTTCGATGGGCAGGTGTACGTAGCCAGAGAGAACGGAGGCATAATATTGTGAATCTGAGGAAGATACATCCCGTTGATCTGGACAATTTGGGCTCCAGATTGATCTCAGGAGGGTTACACAAGTACTGCCAAATGCCTCAGGCTGTTGCGTCTTCTACAGTTTTGGTGAGAATTTGAGGGTTAGAGAAAATAACTTACCAGTCCTCTAGACGTGACAATCCTTTTGACTATAGATTAGTGTTTCCCATCTCCCCCAAGGAGGAGCCAAGTTGATGGAAATTGTGCGTTGAGGGCCCTGGGATTGGGGCAGGGAGTGGAAATGCCAAGAGGGATACAGGTGGCAGAAGCTAAGCTCGTACAGCAGAAATGGGCAGGATTCCAGAAGTGGGCAGCCTTCCAGAAGTGGTGTGCCCAGTATTCTTTTATTCACTAGTTTATGGACTTCTTTGGCAAGGATGCATTTTAATGAAGTCTCTTTAGAAGACGATTTGCATGGCTGAAATGCTGGGTCCTGGACTCAATGGAACTGCCCCCAAGTTATAATGGCTTCTTTTTGTGCAGGTGCGTGAAAGAGCCACACACACTGTCAGTAAGGCACCGTCCCAGAGGGTAAAAGGCAGACATTCAAGGTTAATCGGAGACATTAGCTTGTAAGGCAAGGGATCTGCGTTGTTGATACCACTGACGTATCTGGGCTGCCCTTGGGCGTCAAAGCAAGTTGAGTTTGGCAGTAGGTTCTAGTGGTGTTAGAAGTGGAGGTAATGGAGACAAACTGCCAGGATCTCAATTCTGGCTCCACCTCTCAGTTACTGAGGATTATCATGGCCAAGATACTAAACTCTCTGCCCCTCAGTTTCCTCGTATGTAAAGTGACGATATTGATAGTACCTACTGTATATGGCTGTCTTGAGGATTGAATGGGTTAATACACATACAGCTCGCGATAAGTGTTAGATGATGACGATGATGACAATGAATCACTAAAATGGACATGGCGATCGGGAGAAAGGTACTACGTGCAGTAGGGTAGAGGTGCCTGCCTCCTCTGCCTAGCCAAGGCCTCTCTGAACCTTACCACCACGAGATCGTAGTCCTCGCACAAATGACTTGGCCGCTCTCCTTTTTCTTTTACAACCACCTGACTCTGAATCATGATTGACCTTGAACTGTTTAACCTGCCCTGTCTGCATCCATCTTCCTGACCTCGATTGTGGAGTCTCAGAAGAAAGGAATGGTGTGTTCTACTTATGATCCTATAGTCATAGAAGATCTGGGATTCTTTTTACCAGATGAAGACCCAGAGTTCTAGCAGGTGGCGAGGGAGACAAAATTTGTAGAGACCTTTAGTTCTCTGGCACTTCTGGCAGGGATTGCCTCTCTAGGGCCTAGCCTCTTAAGTCATCGGGTTCCTCAAGGTTCTTTTTCCCTTTGCGCAGATTTAGCCTCAGGCAGATACAAGCGCAGTTTTCAGGTTTGTCAAACCTTGACAAGACTCGGAGCCTTTTCTGACTACGGGGCCCCCTGTCAGGGAGCATGTACAGCCTCAGAGGTGTGCTGTGAACCTGGCTTACTTGATGGTTATTGGGCAGTAGAGGGAAGAGAGTTTGTTCACCGTACTTCCCATTTTGTTAAGAATCCCACCAAACTGGCCCACTGTGTGGTTGAAATAGAGGAAGTGTTAGGCAGCAGCTGGCATAAAGATCTACCCAGCCTACTGGTTGAGGATTTTTTTTCCCCCAAAAAGACATACATTGCCAGGAAAAGCTAACAAAAATTTCAAGGCAGATTTAGAGGAATTAAATTATTCTTAGGCATATTGCCTGGTTTCTAAGCATTTAGCGATATGTAAATTTTCATGTTCTTTAGAGTTCTGTGTCTTTTGTACAGAGTACATTAGTACTAAAAATGAGATTTGCTAGTTCTACATTTTTGTGTGAATTTATGCAATGAATATTTAATTTAATTCTGGATCTTTCAAAAGGAGAGTCTTCAAACAAATAATATAGCTTATTTTTCTGATATGCTTTGCTGGTTGCTTTAATT
Source organism: Propithecus coquereli (assembly GCF_000956105.1). Classification (NCBI taxonomy): domain Eukaryota; kingdom Metazoa; phylum Chordata; class Mammalia; order Primates; family Indriidae; genus Propithecus; species Propithecus coquereli. The sequence goes on along the minus strand of NW_012155284.1, from coordinate 12,113,401 downwards.
TTTTTCTCTGATGACTGAAATGCAAAGTAGAGTACTATCCCAAATTAATATTCTTGCTACACAAAGGCTTCCAGTGTTTGTTTTTGCTACGTTTAATATGTAACACTCCTAAGCGTGTTATTGTATTACAGCTAAGAGGCTTTAACCATGTAAAGTTGAATACTTTACACTTTTGAATGCCAACATAACAATCTATGATTAGATTTTGCTTCTTAAGATGCATACACTGAAGAGTGTCTATAATATTAAACTTCTAAAGTGTTCTACTGTTCAAAACTTATGAAAGCTCTCTTTGATACAGCTCACTGAAATTGTGTGGCTATTATTTTTATTGCTTTATTGTGCAGCCAGCTTAACTGAAAGCTTTAGGTTGCCTTTACTCTTCATAATAAAGATAACATTGAGAAATGACGGGAGTGCAAAGTGTATACATGTGCATGCTGTTCTATCAGCCATCCACTCTGACTTACTAACTCTAACTCAGAGAGTCTTTGACTCTAATTCCTCTGCTTCCACTATGTTTAAAAAAAAAAGAGAAAAAAAATCACTTCCATGACCCGTTTCCCTCTGCACTAAGCTGTCTTTATAGAGTGATCTGCAGCAACCATCTCTTACTTCCTCTCTGATTTCTCAACTCCTTACGACGATGTAACCGTTCTCACTACTGAACTGGAATCTACTTTCTTAAAAGTCAGTAAGGATTCCACGATGGGTAGAGCTCCAAATTATTTAGCCTTGATTCCATCTCATCTGGATGCCCGTATAGGATTTAGTCTTAGGGATCACCTTCTCCTACCTGAACCCTCTCTGGGACATTGTGTTGTCTCACCTTGACTTTGCTTCCACAGTTGCATTCATTAAACCTCAACATGTGGCCCTTGGGTCATTGTTTTTAACTTTTATTTTTTTATTTTTTTATTCCCTGTGAGCCTCTCCTTCCATCAAGTTCAGCCTTTCCTAATTTGTGGCTGATGACCAAATCTCTAGTATGTTCCCCTCCTGAATCACAGGCCAGGTTTTCAGCTGGCTGCTAGCACATTTGCATGTGTAGGCCCAGTGTCACTGTAAGCCCATCAGGTCTCCTGGCTCCTCTTCGCCTGAGATTGGTACAAAATTCTTAATGCGGGATCAGGCACTTTGCTCCTTTCTTTCTCTTTCCACATTTAAGCATGTGCCACATCTCACGCGTTCTTTTTCTGCAGTGTCTCCTGCTTCTGGCCTCCCCTTTCCACACTTTGCTGCCACCTTGGTTTGTGCCCTCATGGCCACTTGCCCAGACCTCTGCAGTGCACCTCTCTCGTACACTGTGGTTTTACTGGGATTCCCCAGATGCGGCTCTGATCCTCTCGTGCGCCTCACTCCAGCCGTTTCAGTGCTCCACACCGCGGGCCGTGTGATTCACAAACGTGACACAGGCACGCGTGGTATCCTAGGGCCCCCACCTATCTCTCTAACCTGGATCCCGCTGTTCCTTCTTTGGCTTCAGGTAGACTGGACTGCCTGTTCTAGCTCTTCCCAGAATGTGACATTTGCTTAGTCACCTCTGTACACAGGATCATGCCACACATTCCATTCTGTCTTCAGATTCCTGCAGTTAGATGTGCTCTCTCCCTCATTTGAACCCCGTAGGATTTAGTTACTGCCTCTCTTGTGGTACACACCTAGTGTTTTGTTCCTTGTGTTCCAGTCTTATCTCTGAGACATTGCCACGTGCCGATTCTCCTTCCCCCGCCCAGTGTTCTTAGAAGGCACGGACTGTCTTACTAACCTTTGTTGTGTATACTGTGTCAAGCAATATCACGCTGGCCTGTGTACGTCTGCCAAATTGATTAAGTACTTGTTGAATGGAAGTAGAAATTCCAATTCACACAGATGGCAAAGTGTGATGTTCATTCATAAGCCTTGTTTTTCCTTTGCTAGGTGGTGCTTGCGTGTGGAGTGCCACAGTAAAATCAGACGACAGATGGACAGTGTGACAAGAGCATCAGAAAGGATTGGGCCTCGCTGTGAGAGCCAGCCTGGATTCCAAGTGCTGACAAGTTGCTGAAAAGGAAGCCAGTGGGAGGACTGCGGCACGAAGAGGAAGTGTGGAGCCTTGTCTTCAGTCACACCATTGATGGAGGACAGATGGATGGCCGGATGGCCAGTCACCTCTCCTCTTAAACCGTTGGAGAGTGGTCCTTTGTCCTCTGCTGGACACATATTAGGAATTTTAACACACTCTCTGAATTCGCTTTTCATAAAAACGTAAAATTAAACTGCACCGTACAAGCAGACTCAGCTGTTGCATGGTAATAGAGTTGCAAACATGAGCGCCGAGGGGTACCAGTACAGAGCGCTATATGATTATAAAAAGGAAAGAGAAGAAGATATTGACTTGCATTTGGGTGACATTTTGACTGTGAATAAAGGGTCCTTAGTAGCTCTTGGATTCAGTGATGGACAGGAAGCCAGGCCTGAAGAAATTGGCTGGTTAAGTGGCTATAATGAAACCACAGGGGAGAGGGGGGACTTTCCAGGAACTTACGTAGAATATATTGGAAGGAAGAAAATTTCGCCTCCCACACCAAAGCCCCGGCCACCTCGGCCCCTTCCTGTTGCACCAGGTTCTTCGAAAACTGAAGCAGACGTTGAGCAACAAGGTCAGTATTGATGAATGATTGCTTAATGTCTGTCTGTCTCTCTCTCTCTCCTCTCTCTCTCTCCTCTCTCCTCTCTCCTCTCTCTCCTCTCTCATCTCTCTCCTCTCTCTCTCTCTTTTTTTTTTAAGGAAAAGTTTTAAGTTTGGGTGGGGCTGTTACGCTCTGGGCAGAAGTTATCTTGGCATCTGTACCTGAATTGATATATGGTACATAAAAGCTTGGTCATTATACAGCTAGAAATTTGTGTTTTGGGGTTGGGCATTGTTTTAAAAATAGGGAGATAGTATCTGAGAACCTGTTTTAGTGGGTGTCTTTAAACATTATTATTATAGCTGCTATTTAATTAAACACCTATTATATTCTTATTCTTGTAATTAGTATTATAGGTGACTATTCCTAATCTGAAAATCCAAAATGCTCTGAAATCCAAAACTATCTGATGCTCAAAAGATATTCTCCTTGGAGCATTTCAGATTTCAGATTAAGGATGCTTAAGTGGTATAGTACGAATATTCCAAAGTCTGGGGAAAAAAACTTCAAAATACTCCTGGTCCCAAGCATTTTAGATAAGGGATACTCAACTGTATATATCTAAATAATCATTTGGGGATAAATCTAATATAAGTATATTTAACATTAATATGATTTGTATGGAAAAATGTGGGGAGTAATAAAATGACCACAGAACTCGGCAGAGAAGAAACCATTGTTTTCATAACCTGTATCTACCTCTTGGATTCCTCTCCAGGAACACAGTGGCTGAAGTTGAAACCCAATCCTATAGTTAACAGAAGAGTAAAGGGATTTCTTTTCCCTTGTGGGTGTTGTCATTTGTAGCATTAATGCCTATAGTTTGCTTGGCCCTCATGAGAGGAAAAAATTTTACTGAATTCCTTTCCTAAATGGAAACCACCTTCATTCAAAACCACTTACTGCTTGTTGGAGATGGCCCGCACTCGAGCTGTGGGCACAGCTGTCCCTTTAAGGTTGCCCTTCTGTTGAGTTTTACACAGAGACAAACCTTATGCTTAGTTTTGCCGTTATCAGCGTTGTCAAATATTGGTTTCCTCACTAGTAAACCTCAAGCATTTTTTTTCTCGTGTAGTCTTTTTTTTCTCAAGGCCTAAGAAAGGCATGGGAAGGTATGTTTAAAACGGGTGGGACTAACTGCAGTGGTTATATATTGAATAGGCCTGACGGGTGTCCCGGGGTATTTCTGGAAGAGATTCTGATACCATTAGTAATGGCTTATTCTAGCACAAATGAATGACATAATGAGGATAAAGAAGCGGAATGCAAGGTTAAGAGCTGCCTTTTGACATTGGATAAAAATGGGATTGGGAATATTGTGTAAAAGTCAAGAAATTTCCTAAGAATACCTGAAAGGAAACCCTTTTCTCTCCTTCACCTGCCCAAAAGGGGTACTTATTTTATAAACATTATACTGTGCTTTATAAATAATGTTCAAGTAATACCTTTATTATGGAATTCAAAAGCAAAAATTAATTTTGCAAGTGAATCAAAAAACCTTGACTCTGCATGCACACACATGTATATAATTTTGTCATCCGTTGCATTGCTGGCAGGTTCACTTAGCAGATTGAAGGTGTATACACACACACACACACACACACACACACACATGCACATATAATTGTTTTTCTTCACCAAATTACATATTTTTAATTTTAAGTTAAAAGCACTTTCTTAAGGCTAACTAAAAAAAGATTTAATTTGTCCCATAATACAAAAGGTTACAGAATCATAAAAATCTCAATTTTGAATTAGAGTGGATGATTTGAAAGGTAGAATAAGGGCACCTTGTCAAGATTAGTGACAAAAAGATTTTGTAAAAATAATTTCTAAACAAAATTGCATTTGATAACTGCCATCAGGTGTAAGTTTATTTGGATATAGTATACAGAAAAGCACGTCCTGTAGAAAACATGTTTTTCTCTTTTTATATCCTTATTTTATAATGCTTTCTTTCTCATTTGATATGGAGAAAATTGAGATTTTTAACAGCTTTTCCATTTTTCTTTTTAATATGTGAAAATGGAGTGAAATGAAAAATTTTAGCAGAATTCAAGAAAGAGAGATAACGTGTGTGAAAGTGTTAGAGCCCGAATATAAGTGAGAAATTAGCAGTAACTGAAAGGTTGAAAAGGCAGTGTAGGGAGGTTATGTGGGCAGCATAATACTAAACAATAGGTTGTTTTTAGAAATATTCGTCTTGTATTCCCATTTAAATTTGTGAGTATTCAACAGCTCCTATGAGTTGCACGTTAAATTGACACAGAAAATAGTTGTAAGGACAAATTGTATGTATTGGAACCTATGAGACTAAGTTTTTTTGCCTAAGTTTGTATTTATTTGAAAAGTCTTTACAGTGACAAATTGTGTGAAGGCAAGAAAGGATAGTTCTTTTCTTACTGTAATTGAATTCATTGCCCTTTGTTTTTTCCTTTTTCCTCCCCCCCACCTGACTTAGCCTATTTGTTGTGTTTGGCTATATTCATTTAGAAGGTTAGTCCCAGCCCGCCCTCTACTCCAGGACTAAGAACCACATGCAGTCCTCTTTTGTGGAGGTGGCATACCCTGTTAACAGGCTTCAGGGTGCACAGAGGGTGCTGGGGTGCCTGCATGCTAATCGTGTGTCCCTTGCATCCTGCTAAGCCTCAAGACCTCTGTTTTTAAAAGAAAATCATCATTAGACTCTGGCCAAAAGTAGTCCTTGTGTCTACTTGTGTGAGAGGATCCTCCCTACCTAATAAAAACCACTTTTCCACTTTCCTTATCTATTGGAAATAAAGCTGTGAATTTATACTTTTAGGGGGCAAGAGAGTCAAAAACCTGTCAGAAAATCTCATATACAGCTCTTCTCAGAAGCATACACTCTCTACCACTACATTTTGCATACAGTTTTTTTTTTAGGAAGCCCTGGCTTATGAATTGAATGAATTTGTTTATTGGATAGTCTTGGATTTGTTTTGCTAAATTCATTTAGTAAGCGTGAACTGAGTCCCTATTTTGTGCTAGAAAGCAGAGATAAAAGATGAAATCAAGCTCCAGCCAGGCAGCATGCCCTCTGCCTCCCGCTCGTGCCGCTCTCGCACCTTAGGGCTATGCTTTGTCCCCTCTGCTTGGACAGGTCCTCCACAGATGTCTGCTTGGCTGACCCACTCTCACCTCTCTGCTCAGTCTGTCTTCTCATCGGCCTTAGCGCTGCTCACTCTATTTCATGCTGCAACCTGCCCCCCTGTTTTTGCAAAGCATTTATTGTTTAACCTGCTATATAGTTTACTTACTATGCTTATTACTTATTGTCTGTTCCCTCTGTTAGATTGTAAGCTCCCTGTGGGGAGGGATCTTTGTGGTCCCCCATTATCCCAAGTATCTAGAACGGTGCAGTAGGTTCCCAGCAAGTGAGTGCGCTGTTGCAGCTCATCGTTCGGCCATTTCACTTTCTGCATGGCTTTTGAAATTAGCCACATGCTTTGTGTGTCGTGGGCAGGCATACAAGGCTTAACAGCCCATCCTGGTTTTGAAAATTGCAACTTATCTGTCATTCATATCATTCGCATCTAAGGCATCCTGCCTCAGCTTTAACCATTGCCTGCTAGGTCTCCAGAGCTCTTATGTTCTACCCCAGTGTTTGGGACAGTCGTTCTGCTGGTGGGGAAGTGGGTTAAACTGATTCCTGCCTTCAGTCACTTAGGCCAAGTGAGTAGAAGGCATGTTGTCATCAGCAAGTGTCACAGATTTTGTGCCCTTTGCTGGGGGCTAAAATTGCTACTATGAGGATCACATTTTCTTTCATTTTCCCACAACCCAGTAGAGCCACGTTTTACGTTCTTGGAAAAGAACCTCTTCCACGTCTTGTTCAGGAGAAGGGTGTGTTGGGCATGCAAGGTGAGTGTCACACGCCCTTAGGAGAGGCAGCTGTTGAAAGTCGGTCTTCTAGCTGTTTCTGCCTTGGGCTACTCAGAGGCTGGCATTCCATCCCCTTACAATCCCATCCAACTGGGGTCCTGTATTTTCTCTTGTACACAAGGAAATGAGTCGATTGAAGGTGGGGATTTAGTGATCGGGGAATAAAAATATATTTCTCTCTTTCATAAGTAAGCTGGCTATTTCTCAAGATAGTGTATTTGACACGTACATTGAGATCCTTTACTTAAAGTTATGCTGACGCAAAGTATTGAGACGAGTGAGATTCTGTGCCCATGTTTGTGTAGAATGTTAAAGTCTGCTAACTTGAGAGACCACTTATGAGTGTGAGCCCATCCCCCTCCATCCACAACCCACACACCCCTCCCCCGCTCCCATCAGGGACTCTGACAATAGGTCCCAGCTGGTTTCGAATGTAAACCATAAAGCACGCATTTGGCTTGGCCTATTTTAAATCTTGATCAAAATCCCTTCTAAACGGGAAAAAAAAAAAGCCTGCGATGGGTGTTTGTTTTCAGGGTTTCCTGAGGCATGTTATTTTTACATTTTTCACACCCAGCATTTGAGTGTCCCTCCATGATTTTTGCTGTCTAGAAAGCAAGGCTGTAATAAATCACATAAATTGACTACACCGTACAGAGGTCATAGAAAATAGCGACCTGATCCCAAATTACACACCTTTGCTGAGCCCTGCAGCCATAATGTATGGCTGTCTCCTTGTGACCACTGAAATAGCGCTCATGCAAGTAATTTGCTTTGCTTCACAAACTGCTGCCTTTATGAACTCTGTGTTATTTCAGAATAAGCCTTCTCATAACTTTCTGCACCTTCCCTCCTACTTGAGTAAGCCTTTGCTGTGAAGTTGGAGAATTGTCCTGCTAAACCCCCGAATGATGGGGTAAGCCATCCAACTTTTGGTGCTGACTACCTATCTGCATCTACTTTCGAGAGAAGGCAGGGCTGGTCGTGGGATCTTTGAAGATAGGGACCCTTGAGCCCTGTCTCTAACTCTGACCAACCAGAAAGGTTCATCAGAGCATCGTAGAGATTTTTACTCAGGCATAAAAATTTTTAGTGTTTGCCTTCTGTGTTTTAGTATAAAAGGAAATGAATTTCTAAAAGATGTAATCAATGTAATTGATGAAAGAGTGGGTCTGAAAAAAACAAATGTAATTATTTTTAACAAAGTCAGATGAGCAAACCACTTCTCTCGTGATCACAGAATATATTACTTGCATATTCAGTTACATATTGTAACCCAGTTCTCTCCCTCATAAGCACCAGTATTTGTATTCTTATTAATTCTTGATTTCTTAAAACATTTTTCCTGTTAAATTTAGTTGTTTTGTTTCCCCAGAAATGTGTATGAGGAAGGAAAGTAACCCTAATTAACAATTTGTATAATATATCCATGGTTATTTGAAAAGGAAACTGACAGGAGGACGGTGGATTCTCACCTTTTTTCTGCTTTTTAGCGTGAGGGTTCTGTCCCTGAGCTGACCCGGCCACTTTAGGAATTTACAGGCAGAACCTGAGGGGCTTGAGTAGCGAGGCCGTCCTTGCTGTTTCCAGAGAGGAGAAGGCATTTCTCCCCCTCTCCCCCAGCCTATTATTTGCAGGGAAGGACTTGATTTTCTTTTCCCTGGAGCTATAGTGACAGTTACGTTCAGGGTTACAGAGTAAGACATTATTTGAGGAGATGCTTTCTGCCAGATGTTCTTTTCTGCCCGTGTCCTTTAGAATCACAGGGCTGTGGTAGGCAGGTTATGTTTTCTTACTTAACTGAGGTACTTGTTCAGATGCTTTTGTTAAGGCTTCTTTCTGTGCCTTTTTTTCCTAAAATTGGCAAAGGGTCCAATGTCCGTATCTGTACAGCCTAAATAAAGCCCTGACACCTCTGATTTGAACAGAGGTTATTTAAGTGGAGGCAGCCTTTTTTGTTTCCTAGCAACTAAGGTAATGTTGATGTTCTAATAAAATTTTCTTTGTCGTAAAAATAGAACTCTATAAGCAAAAGTGTTTCTTTTTAACTTAGTTGTCAATAGATTCTTTGATAAGTGTGTTGTCAGTATGTTCTGGTTTCTAGGTGAATGCATCTTTTTCTAAAACAGGAGGAATTCTGATTAGCAAGCATTTCTTCAGTAAGTCTGAGTTTGAGAAAATAAACATTAGAAATTCTGAAATTCAGCAACAAATGGTGCCTTACATCTGCTAAGTAGCATCCAAAATGGGGAGAATTTTGTACCTATGGCAAGTAAGAATGCCAAATATATGATGTCGTTTACATATCCATGTTTTGATTAGTAAAAAACAAACAAAAAAGCAGATGTTAGCAGTACAGCTGGCTAGTGCATACGTGTGTCTTTGTTGCTAACAGGTTTCCATGGGGAAAGGAGGTAACGTTGGTCCGAAGGCCGAGATAGGAGAAAATAACTTGGTGTGACAGCTAGAAATGAGAAGCATAATTGCATGATGGGTTATATCTTAATATTTTGAGGTCTTCATTGAGTTTTTGGCATTCAATATCAAAGCAGTCCTGAGGCTTTCAGTAGAGGGGGACAGAGTGGACTAGAAATTGTCTTTATTTCAATTATTTGGGTATAATTTCCCTAAAATGTCAAGTTGTGTAACAAAATATTGTCAGAATACTTTATAAGTGTGTTGTTCCTACTTACCAATTTATGTAAAGGACCACGATATTTTATTTCTAGTATGCGAATTCCATGCACCGTACAAATAGTGCATGGAATTATAGTAGTAGGAACGTTAAGATATAACTTTAAATTAAAAATGAAACATAGTATCATAGTACACATTGTTAAAATATAACTTTGCAATTGGAAATGAAACAAACAAGAAATAGATCTTTGTTTAATTATGTATGTAGAACTTTCTCCCAAATCAAAGCATGGCTGTGATTTTCAGGAATACCTTCTCTGGACTGTTTTTTACTTGTAGGTATTTGCACTGTGTTTGTATTCATCTATTTGTCTATTTTCAGTTGGTAGCATGTATTAGATGCCTATAGATTATTCTGCCCTGTCACAGTTTGAAATATATTGAAGTTCCACTGTGAATTTACTACAGTGTATTGTAGGTGACTCTTTGTAATTTGACGATCAGATTTGATATCCAGGATAGTAAAGAATATAAGCATAAGTAAAATATAAATCTGTGGTATATTATTTGAATCAGAAATTCTACCCTGCTTTGCTTCCTATGAGTTCCTTTAACTCTTTTAATCCTGGTGTTCTCTAATTATAAAATGAAAAGCTAGATGCTGCCTCTTCTGAGTTTTGGCCATGTTTTTGTTTTAATCTCTCTGTTCCTGCTCATAAGAATTGTTGGAGAGAGAAAACCTGGAAAAGTTTAAGTTCTCACTAATAGTGTATCCCCACTGATATAACCCGGAAGCCCTGTATATGGGAAGAAAAGAATGTATGAGAGGATTTATGTAGAGAAACAATCTAGGATGGTTGGGAAGATGCGCTCACATGATCTCATTGCAAGATTGATTGGAAGCTGGTCTGTTCGATTATATGGGATTATTACTAATGAAAGTGCCCAACTGGTCTCAAGTTTTTGGAAATCTACATGGTGTATGATTTTAAGATTTATTTCACCAGTGTAAAATTTTATATTCCACCTCTGTTGGTGGGCATTCAGCAGTTGCTGACATCTAAATTGGTTTGAGACTCTTCTAGTTTCACATGTTGCAGTACATCAGTGAATTAAAAAAATATGCATGTACTGCCTCCTTTGTACTGTATGTGTTCAGTATGACTAAATTCATTGACATGATATGCACCCAGAGTTCCTAGGGATTTGTTTAGTGGATTTTTTGTTAAATTTTCCAAGGTAAGTAGAAGTGATGGTTATCACATTTGTTTATTCAGTTTATAAAGGTTTGTTTATTCAGATCTCTTTAAATCTACCTAAGAGGTAACACGTTAGCATAGGCATTAGGCAAGGCTCCCTTGTGAAGCCAGAGTGACTGTCCAGGGTAGTTGTCCTCATTGTCTAGGCTTCCCCCTAAAGAGGAAAGCTGACGTATGCTCTCAGACCCAGCACGTGGAACCAGTGCCACAGTGAGAACATGTGGGCATTGGTTCCAACTTGCTACTGGTTTATAGTAAAATATATTCAGAATTCCTTTAGAGTGTTCGTGAGATTTTTGTGAAATTAGATATTATGAGATGTTAATTTTTTAATGTGAATCTGCATTAAACATTGCTGGTTTTATTTTTGTCCTACTTGTTAAAATAATTTTTAATATTTAACTATGTTGCTTTTTTATTAGTAACTAGTTCATTTGAAATATTTCTTTCTATCCTTGTGTCCTAACTATAGAAACATAGTTTAATATTTGTGTCATTATTAATTTCTAATTTCAAAGCATTTTACAACATCATTAACTTAAGTCTTACCGTGTTCCTTCAGGTAGCAAAAAGTAAGTTTTCTACTTTTGATGGAGAGGTACTCAAAGAGGTTAGAACAAGATAGCTTTATTGCTAAATAATATTGAATATCTACTGAATACCAAGGAATGAGATTTAATGAATTTGGTTAGATCAGATCAAAGTATATATTATAGTTATTGTCCCACACTTCCCTATGGATCTATTTAAATGTCGAATGTGTCTTTTTCAAAATGAACCTTAAAAATTTGCAGACTTACTGTTTGCCAGTTGTTGTGCAAGACATATTATAGACAATTTTCATTTGATCCTCACCATTCTGCAAAGATGGCATATTACAACCATTTTCCAGATTAAGAAGCTCAGATGATTGTATAAATATTTAAAAATAAAGCAGACTCCATACTGATGGAGCATTCACAGGGTTCAAGAACACTCTGGGCAAGGCAGGCAGTTGTGTGGATCTTGTTAAGCAGTCCTTTGTGAAGTTGTCAGTAACTGAATTCTGCTTTTGGGGCAGTCTTCCATTATGTCTATTTTGTCTGTTAAGTTTCATTAGCTATTACATTCATACAACTACAAAATCAAATTACCTTCACTGTACATATGACTAACAGTATTTTCTTAGGTCTGGTAAATATATTAAAGAGTTGAATTACAAAGAGACCGATAAGGCCATGAAGCCAAGACAAAGTTTTGGGCATATGTGTGTATATGCAATTTTCCTCAGGAAGAAACATACCTTGATCAGATAGCTCGAAAGTTAGATATCATTGACAAATGGATTTACCTTCCATTTCTGTTAATGTTGAAGAAGTTAAGTGTCTGCTTTAGATGTTTCCCTGAGTTTTAAATTTTCTTATTTCTGACTCATATCATTTTGATTAAAACGGAGCACAGGCTGGTTATTACCTGCTTAAAAGCCAAAACTTGAAGATATCCGGCATAAGAATTTTGTGTTTTGGCATGCAGCTAGCGGCTGCTTGAAATCCATAAATACGAGAAATTTCAAGTTGACTCAAATGAATCTAAAGTCGTGTACCTGAATTATGTTAAGGTTAGCAGTAAAGGCCATTTTAAAAGACTGAGTAAATTACTGAATTCCTTTGAATGTCAAAACTTATTCCTAAGGAAAGTAGGCCACTGCCAAGTTTATAACATAAACATTGTGTTTCAGTTACTTGAATTCCAAGGACAGAAGGGTGGATGAGGGCACAGGAAAGACACAGGTGTATTTTATTTCCAGGTGTTTAAAAGAACAATATGCCATTGCACAGAGATCTCTCAAAGGCAGTGAGCACCAGCAAAAACTGCTTGGATACTTTTATTTTTGCTTTTTTTGTTTTAATTGAGAAAGAAACTTTTTTTAAAGATTGGATTAAAAAGGCCTCTGACTGGTAGTCCTCACATAGCCTCTTGAGAGTCCCTAAGAAGATAGAAAAACACAAACATACATTCTAAACACACACAAGCTAGAACTAGTGGGGAGAAATGCCTACTGTAAACTCATCAGAACTGGGTTTACAAACACAATAGGGTAAGTTTTGATCACCTAAAGATAGCCAGGCAGACCGTCTCTCTGCCCATAATTCAGGAGGGTGCTGGTAGCTGTCCAGACTGCACTTCTCCTCCTGGTCTCCCCAGCGTTGCCTTTCTGTTCAGTGGGAGGCTGCAGCTCGGAAAATAACCAGGCAGGGCTGGGAGCGTGGGATGGGGCCATTCCCGTTATGTCCTGAGAACCTTGTTCTTAAAAAGGTGTTGGAGGGTGGGATAGAGTAGAAAGACCTGTGTTTACTGAGGGGTTTTTAGTATTACAGGTATTACAGGTGCTCCATCATTCAGAGCATCAGAAAGCTGGGCAGTGAAGGCAGGAGATTTTTCTCTCAGGCTAGCAAAACTATGTTGAAATGAAAAGCACTTTGGGAATTGACCTGGGAACGATTCATCTCAACCTGCCAACCAACTTTAAGGCTGCAGCCGGCACACAAGTGGATCATGGGTAGGCTCAGAGCAAACACCAGGTCGGGGCAGATCTCTCCCTATTTAGTCATAAGTAAGCAGAAAAAACCTAACCAAACCTATGGAAAAATGTTTCTCCCTAAAGGAAAGGGGGAGATCGTATTGGAGATCCAAGAGAAGAGTAGACCTGCAAAACTGATTTTTTGTTTCAAAAAGACACGGCCCTCGTGAAAAGGGCAGAACGCAGTTACATGATTATGAGCTGAAAATATAATAGGATGGGATGAAATGGAGCAAAACAATTAAAAATGATGAAAGAAATTAAAAATGTAATATGCATTAAAATTCAGGCAGTAGAGAGCAGAATTGACACAGCTGAAGATAAATTCTGTTGTGAAGGAGAAATACAGATAAAGTTCTTTCAGAATCGAAAGAAAAAGATATAAAATGAGGGAGAAGGTACATGAAAGATCTAACATGAAAATTGCAGCTGTTGGTAAACAGGAAATCATATCAAGTGAAATTACGGAACATAATTACAATAAGCTTCCACACGTGTTGCAGATTTGGAGGTGTTCTCTGCATTGTTCCTGTGAGATCAATGAAAGGCCACCTCTAGATGTGTCTTGGCATTTTGTTTTATAAGAATAATATTAAAGTACCCTGCCAAAATATCTGGCAAGATATTTGCTACCAGGCAACAATATTGTCTGTCTTCTCTTTTGTAGCAGCAGATTCCAAAAGGTAGAAGGTTGATTTCAGTAGAGTTTTGAGGAGAAGAGATGATGATTTAAGAACCTGTTGAGCTTTCTCCTTACGTTTTGCGTGGAAAAGCCCTGGAGAGGCATCCTCTGACAAGCAAGAACGCAAAAGATATGCCAAACCTCTCATGTCACGTGGGAAGACTTAAAAGTTGGCTTTCGTTCTTAAACTTTGTAATTAGAAAGGCATAAGTTTAAAAGTAATTTTGATTAACTTAGATTAATTACTAAAAGAATGAAACTGAAATGTATATACCTAGAAATATAATGCATGTTGCAAAAGGTAGACAACAAAGAAAGTGTAAAAATATTGATGGGGAAAATGCTTACTATGGATGAACACTTTAAAGAAATACATAAACATACGTATGTAGAGATATATGTATACAAACATAAACATAAAACTGGATCTGTCTATATTTGTGTGTTCAAAACACATGTTTCAGGTGCTGTGCTAATATTTCACTACATTTCACTTGTTTTCATAAGAATTGCATGACACTGGCCTTCTTATTAAACCTGTTGTAAAGATAAATTAAAGTTTAGTTAAATGATGGCCCAAGGTCACACCGCTAATGGAGGAGTTGAGACTTGACCCCAAACAGGCCTTCACAGTGCTTGTAAGAAGCTCTGCCGTACAGCAAAGGGGCAGTGGGAGGTAGTGTTCACATAATACTACCTGATGTGACACTGCTTACTCCTGATTGGCCACAGGGCGCCCTGAAGCCAGAGGCAGATGACTCCCTGGCTTGCCAGAGCCTGTGATGTGGTTTGATTTGACAAAGTTAAAACAAGCAGATTTTTCCTCTCTCTGGAAATAGACCCAAGAAAAACTAAAGAAAATAAAGCAGATGTGCGAGTTACTCTTCTTTACAGCAACAGAACTTTATCAGAGCAACTGGCTGGAAAGAGGTGATTACTCTTAAAGGACAGTTTGTTCCCTCTGCATGTCGGAACCTAAGGGTCTTAAGTGGTTAAAATAACCTTCCTTTTAGCCCTCACGTGGCTAGTGCTTCTCAATGTTGTAGATAACATTATAGATGTTACAACATTATATACATCTATATATAAATTGTTTATGTGTAAAATATATATTAACATATAATATGTATTTATAATAAATGCTAAATATTATATATAACGTAATATAGTATGTAGGTAATATAGTACTCAAGGCCATGTAGAAAAGAGTCATTGTTGGGTATAGTGTGCAAATGCACCTTTATAATCGGGTTTGCTATTTCACTAAAAGCAGCTCTAAAGAAAGCTCTCACTTGCTAGTTTGCTAG
The DNA here is from genome assembly GCF_000956105.1 of Propithecus coquereli. NCBI lineage: Eukaryota > Metazoa > Chordata > Mammalia > Primates > Indriidae > Propithecus > Propithecus coquereli. The sequence goes on along the minus strand of NW_012155284.1, from coordinate 12,098,381 downwards.
CCTCCATTGTTTGGATTGGAGTTACATGTACAGTTATATTGTAACTGTCACTTGTGGTCTAATCGTCCCCTTAGGGGAAACTTGAGAAACCTACTCAGCTTTAACTTTCAGAGGAAGTTTAAACATACTGGAGCATAAAATTCACAGTTGTTTAGCTGAAACTCCAGCTCTTCTGTGATTGGAATCATCTAACTTTGACCCTCATTAAGGAAAAGTTTCACAAGATTAAAAAATAAAAGTTTACTCTTGTTTCTTTGCCAGGAACCCGAGTCTGTGCAGCAGACTCTGAGACCTCTTTGCCTATTCCAGTATAGTCGGATGAGTGAATAGTCGCTAGTTGACTGTTTTTATTCCCTTAACTATTTTTGGTGAATTCTAACTTGGTCGTTATGGTCCCTTTACTATTAATATTTAGAGTAATTTATATTCTTTAAGAGTGAAAATATTTTTGTTTCTTCCTATCTTCCTTACTGGTCTTGTCATAATCTAGCTATGAGACTAGTTGCCTTTCATACATTCTAGCAGGGAATGATGGGGTCAGCTTAACAATGATCTTTTTCTAAAATACAAGAACCGGTGTCCCTCTCCACTTTCCAAGCAACCTTACTTATTTCATTCTTTAGAACTCATTTAAAATAGAGCCAAGGGTTTTGCTTAGACAATGGTAAGAGTCTTTTGATTCGGTGAACCTTTAAGGGACCGTGTTTTACCATTGTCAAATGCTGTGTTTAGTTCACATTTTGAAATGTTTAAAATTTTATATCCTAGCAAATGTAGTTAGTAATTTTCAGATTATGTTATCTCACATTTAACATATAATTTCCTAAGAGAAGGAAATGGAGACGGCAGGGGTTAATAGTTAACAGTTACTAATAGTAACTACTGTTTGTTAATAGTAATTAAAACCTCTTAAAATGAGGGAGGAAATCTTTTGAGATGAAAGAGGAGAATTGATGTTTAATATTTTGGGCAAAAGCACAGGTTCTGATTAATTTTTTTCCCTTATTCTGGACCTTTCATTTATAGGCATGTAGTTGAATAATTACATGAATTTTTGATTTGCTGAAAAGGTTGTATTTGCAAATTTTTTTGCATTACTGTGCTACCTTTTCCCTTTCTTAAATACATGCAAGATGAAATGTTTTACCTCTTAAGATGAAAAATGTGAAATTTCTTCAGCGTGGCTCTTCATTTGTATGTTTGCAGATACTCACTGAGCATGCTTTGTGCCGGGCCCTGTGCTGTGTGCTCCACCTGCCTTATGTCACTTGGTCTTATTTACAGGTTGAGGCTTAGAAAGAAAAAGAAACTTGCCTAGAGTCAAACACTAGTAGAAGGTGCTTAGCTGGTCTTTGCACGCAGACTCTGCTGCAGGATGTGTGCTTTCCGACACCACACTGTACCACACCACCCTCAGAGTGACATGTAGGAGGAGAGGAATCTCCTGCAGCATTAACTAACTATTAGCAAGTAATTGCATGTAAATTGTAGACTTTTAAATATAGTCTCACATTCCTGTAATTTTTGCCCATATACCCACTACCCTCAAACTAATTTAAGAATCTTATAGATGTAGACACTAAAAATGCTTGATTGGCCGATATCTCATTTCTATCAAAATCATGTACTAGAAACACATATCAAACCAGAGACTTATATGAGACAATTTGTGTACACATTTGGAAAAAAATGCATCAACTCTTTCAAACAAAGTTTGCTTGAAAGAAACAGGGAAGAATATGAAATATCATAGGTTAAAACAATGCTATCATTTCATTTAGGCAAAATATTATGCTACTTGAACCTTGTTAGTTTTGGAACCCAGAGTCATACTCCTTTATAGCAATTCCAAGGTAGAAGAATGTTTGTGTTTTAATTGGTTAATTAAAGTTTAATCTTTGCTTAGAGAAAAGACCAGCTCTGACGTAGAGCATGTGAGGCTAGAACATGGATCATGTATCTGAACTTTTTAATGTGGCCTCAAGTTGAGTCTTGCTTAGCAAACACAGCAGTCCAACTTCAGTTCACATCATAACGTATGAAGCCAAAGGAAAAGTCCTAGGTGCTGGGCAGATTTAATGATTTATATCTGAAGTACTACTTTCAGTAAGGCAAAGCATAAAGAAAGGTCTTCTATGGGTAGATAGACACTCAAATGCTTTCCCAGGCCGGACCAACGTGGCAGTGTCAACTTCTGTGTTATGGCTCACCCCCAAGACAGGTCATCCCACCCTTCTTAGGAGTTAGAGTATGCCCTTGTAGCTGTGATTGGGGAAAAATTCACACCTGTGAAATGGAAAGTATGCTGGGTTGAACACATAGCCCAGGCCTGTCTGGGCCATGGCCAAGGATTGCTCAATTCTGGAGCCCTCCTCCTCCAGCTTGCTTTCTTTGAGACTTGGCCCTCAGTGTCTGGGTAAGTTGAAGTGTGACTGACAATCCAGGGAAAGCCCCTGGTTTGGGTTTAGTCAAGTTTGCCAGAGAAAACTGGATCTAAGTCGGAATAAAATTTGCTGACCCCCGCCTCAGAGGTTACCATTTTCATTTATGTTTTGCATGACTCATTTTAAATTACAGTGCTCTACGAGTATAGAAAGAAGCCTTCCTCTTCCCAACCTCCCCCAAACACCACATAATGGAAAAAGCAAGAATTTTCTGCATAAGCAAGGCCTTTAAAAAAAACACACACACACACACACAAAAAGCCAGCCTCTGGTGGGACTTTTTTCCTGCTAGAATTCCCACTGGTCCACTGTGCAATTTTTACAAAGACCACGATGAAAGAGGAAGGCCCAGCTTGAGCACTTTGCTTCTGTGTTATGTGAAACCTAACTTGTATTTCTGTTCTTGGTATCAGAAGAGTTATTTTTTTTAACCTCTCTCATAGGTTCTCTGTTAAAGTATAATTTTCATTAAGAAAAGATTTGTTCCACTGCTGTGATTAGTTTTAAAACTTTGAAAGGATTTGATGTTCCGTTTCCTGTTTTAAAAAAAAGAAGCCTGTTGTCCTATGAACTCCAACTAGAGGAGAGGATTTTCCTCAGAGAAAATTCGGCTCTGGGAAGAACCATCTAGGGAGGTCATAACCTAGAAAATTCTTCAAGGGAAGTTGCAATGAATTAAAAGTGGGTGGGGTTAGGAAGCTGAAAGTTCTGTTCTACCACAGCTGTAGCCGAATGAACCATTTCACTCTGGAGCCTGGGCAGTCACATGATCTGTAGCAAACACGTCTGTAGAAGTCACGGATTTCAGTTCACAGGGGAGGAGAGAGGTTGCCTGGGCCCCGACCACCAATGTGTACCAATAATTGTACCTTTCTTTCCTCCCCAAAACGTTTGCTGGGGAAAATGTGTAAACCAACTGTGGTAAACAGATTACCCATTGCAGCCTTCCTTTTTTGTTAGAGGCAGTTCAGTTTGCTCACCAAAAAGAAGCTACTGTAGCATCAAGACCAGCTCCCAGCCCAGGGCTTCAGCTCATGCAGCTGTTCAGTTAATTTTGGTAGATCAGGGGCAGAAGCAAGTTACCTCTGGGATCCAGATTCTGAATAGTCTGCCATTGAACAATCAAATGGACCAGAGTGACAGGGAGCTACTTAATAGAGACTATGTAAAGGGATTCCTTAAGCTTCATGGACAATTGAGTAACTTCAGTTTCCTCTCTTCACTCTTGTTTACTTCCTGCTCTTCTAAAATCAAGCATTAGGTATTCTGGTCTATTTCAATGAGAAGAATAAACAGCTGTAGTTTAAAGTATTAATTTGGAGTGTTCTGTAACTGCATTAATTATGTTCTCCACTAAGATTAAATTCCTGCAGATTTGACAGATGCCCATAAGCAACAATATGTGCTTATCCATGGCAAACCAAAATTCTTTTAACCACCAGTCCTTTGTGATTTTTTATTTATACATGATAACCTTTTAAAATTGAAATAATTTAACTTGGCTTTCCCCCACCCCTTCCCAGTTAGATAGAAGAAAAAAGTCTGAAGCAGGAAGCAATTGTATGGAGTGTATTTCCATGGTACAGGACTTAGTGATGGAAAATTCTGTTTTTTCAGTGAGATTTAGCAGAAAGCATGTGTTGAAAGTCTCTTACCTAAATGGGTCATAATTAAAGACTTTGGGATTTATTTATGGGTATTTTAATTAGAAATATTAAGTTCATTCAGTGGTCTTAGTGAAAACTTTTCTAATTACATTTTTATATCAAGTAATAAGTTAAATTTCTGTGGGTACAAAGAGGAGTTTTAGCTGTACCCACATTGTAACTCATGCTGAATGTATTAATGCTGCTGTTCACTGAATGATTAACTGGTCATATCCATTGTTAATTTGAAGTTTTCTTTCTTTGTTTTCCAATAATAGTTATAACATGTTTTAGAAAAACACACTTGTTTGAACTCAGATGTAACGTGGCTATCCAGTGGGACTAGAGGTAAGAAATACTAGCTTTAACTTAGCATCATGTTGAGTTCTGTAGTATTCCGTCGCATAACATATCCCATGGGTTTTGCAGACAGTTTCTAAGAAATTCAAAGTAGTATGTGGTTTTATCAACCTCCCTGCATCCTTGTGGCAAAAGAAATCATTCTCTGTTATCAAGGGGGCAAAACAGAGAGGTGAAGTGACTCAGTTAATTGCTGGATTAAATCAGGCATCCAAGTCACTCTGCTTCTGGTTGATTTTCTGAGACTCAGCTGCCATCTTCAAAAGGAAGAAATATATTTTGGCATTGGAAAAAAAACACAGTGCAATGTGTGAGTCTTATTAGCTGTCTCTTATTTTCTAACCAAAAGATCCTCCTTGTTGGAGAAAAAATTTGAATTACTTTATTACATTAGCAAGTCCTCATCATATTTTATAATTTTTATTGCATTGTAAGTGAGCATATTTAATGATGGTTGTACCTCTTGGAAAGTTTAGGAATTCAGATAAATATGCTTTTTTTCCTTTAATTTGGTTAAGTTTTGTATATGCTAAGTTTGGGTCAGACATGTGGAAAATCTATAGGAGAGTTCGTTACTGATGTAAGGAGCACCAAAAAAAATCATTACGCTTTTGTTCAGTGTCCTTTTTCATTGTTCTTGCTTACGTGGAGCACTTCCAAACAGGCTGGGCATCTCAGAGCTTTGAACAATGCCCTTGGCCAACTGTTAGTCCTAATTGCTGTGACTAATTTGCTGTGTGACCTAAAGACAGTAACATACTTGATTAACCTTGGTTTTCTCATCTGTGAAATAGAATTGATGACCTTCTACCAAGCCAAGGATTTGTGAGGCATCATGATCACAACCAAACCCCTAACAAACTCTAATTAGAGTATTTAAAACCAAATATTTGGTGATAACACTCAAAAAAAAAAAATCTGGCACAAACACAAAAAATTGCTTCTTAGACTTAAGTGATATGTTTGAACCTAAAGAAAAGAAAAAAATTGAAATTATTTAGCCACAGAAAATAAAGACCAAGAGCCAGTATAAACAGTTGAAAGTTATACAAAGCAGTGTTTTATGGAATGTAGTAATGAGTTCTTCTTATTTCTTGAAACAGTTTCCATTCACATTTACAAGTCTTATCCCTTGAAAGATGTTTTTTGGTGAACACAAGTGTTTTTTTACATTATGTCTTCATTACCTGTAAATTTGGCTGTGAGCCATTCCAGAGTTTTTAGTTTGCTATATGGGTGTATTCTATATTTGTGCCTTGTTCGGAGGTCATACTACTGTCAAAACCATGCTTCCCCATCCCCAACTCCCTCTGCCCCCCAAAAAGAGTCTCCTTTGCTTTGTTCATTTTGGTGTATTTCTTTCTGAGGAGATTTCCAGGACTACTTTTTCTCTTACAAAAGCCAAAATTATAGTAGCTTAATAAATTAAAAATACTTTGGCTTTATGACTAATCATTTATTCAGTGGCTTATTAGTAAAAGAAAAATAAATGCTTGGCCAGGTGAGGTGCCTCATGCCTGTAATCCTAGCACTTTGGGAGGCGAGGCAGGAGGATCACTTGAAGCCAAGAGTTCGAGACCAGCCTGAGCAATATAGTGAGACCCTGTCTCTACAAAAAATAATAAAAAAAAAAAAAATTAGCTGGGTATGGTGGCATGCTCCTGTTGTAGTCCAGCTACTTGGGAGACTGACAGGAGGATCGCTTGAGCCCGGGAGTTTGAGGTTGCAGTGAGCTATGACGATGCCACTGCGCTCTAGCCCAGGCAACAGTCTTGAGACTCTCTCAAGAAAAGAAAGAAAAGAAAAAAATGCTGAGCCCTGGGAGGGGCGAGGAAAAGCAGTCTTTCTGGACCTGAATCTTTTGCCTAGTCTTAGCAATACAGATTGCCACCTACTGGTGAAAAGAAAGAACTAAAATGAAAAGATGTTGGCTAATCTTACAGGTAGTAGTTGTGACCAAAATAGAATTCTTTCGGTAGTGCTCTCAGTCAAGGTATTTGAAAATGTGTGATTTGATTAGGAGCCTTTACCTGTGCTTTGAATTTATCATAGCCAGTATCTTTAAATCATAAGCCGAAAGGAGGTAAGCTGTTCTCATGGTCTCTTCTAAAAGTATATATTTGAGACTGTTAATAGAATTCCATTTTAGTGGAATATCAAATGGATAAGCAGATCTTTAATTGGACAAATTTTAGAGGCTTGATGATTGATTTTCAGAATCTCTTTATAACTCTGTTAGTTTGGGCTTACCTTCAGTCTAACCTGAAATGTAGTTTTTATTGCCCAGCTGAAATGGGACAGGCTTGGTGGCATTGGTCTTTGGTGCTGGGATTTGTTTTTGTAGATCATGGGAACTGTGCAAAGACCACCGCCCTAAATGGCATCATCTACCCAAAGTTATTGAACGTCCTTGATGTGCATCTGATAAAACAAAAGTTTTTTGTTAAATTCTCAAGTAATTTCAAACTGGGAAAATGTTCTTTTTATTGGCTTTTCCCCCACTCTTTGGATAGATGTATAAATTCAATTATTAAAATGATGTGGACTTAAACACAAAACACCAGTGTAGCAATTTTTTATTGTTAATAATATATCATCTTAAAGCCCCCACCCTCCCATTCCCAATATCTAAACATCCTTCAAACCTTGAGAACATTAACATTTACATAGATTAGTGTTTTATTATCTGGGATTATGTGCATGTGCGTTGGTAGATATCCTAACAAACTTATGAATGAAGCCAGCATTGTTCCAATATATTTTGTCTTCATATCTGTTCATATTTGGAACTTTAAGCTTTTTTATGTTAGGTACTACCCAAATAATCATTTGATACCCTTTGTTGGCATTACATGATCAGTTAGTTAATTTTGGCAAAATTTATGTATCCCCTCCTGGGAACTATGCACTATAATAGCTAAAGAGGTTGTGCAAGGAGAAATTGGGAGACCCATATGTTATTTGCTTCAATTTTTACATAGTACACCTATATATGTGTGAAAAAAATATATAAACTGTTACAAAGCAACATATTGATGAATTTAAATGAGTAGAGCATAATAAAAGCAAAAACCAAACAGAAAAGTGGTTGGAGTGAGGCCATAATAAACGAAGAGATATTTTCTGAAGGAAGAGAAACATGTTTATGTTTTCCAGCAAATTCGTACAGATGTCAGCATTAATACCTGGTGTCGCAGCCTGGTTTGAAAAGACAAGGTAGAGGGGAAAAGGTAGTTTTGTCAAAATATTGTCAAGGAATTTAAGACATGAGCATTTTATGTAGGAAAGTTGAAATGCATTGTTATAATCTGGCTGTGTAATTTCCTTCTGTAAAGACCTGCCCATTTACCAGTAATGATACCTTCTTTCTCTTCTATTTTTGTCTCTTCCTTTAGGAAAAGGAATATAATGCTTACTCATTATTTAAAATTCAAAGTCATTTTCCTGTTCCAGTTAGTTTTGTTCTCACCACTAAAGAAGAGTAGAATTAGGTACATGTGAATCTTTTATCCCTCTTTTATTTCTACTTTTTCCAATTATCCAACTTTTATCCCTTTTTCATTTTTACTCTATCGACCATCAAATACGTATAGTGATATCTCTCCTTTTTTTTTTTTTTTTTTTGGTATTGTCTTTCCATAAAAATAGATATACTGGGCTTTGAAAATACTACTCAGACATATTATCTACCCTGGCACTAAGTGGTCCTGTCACAAAAGCCAGTACTTAAACATACATTCCTGAAGTATTTAAATTCAGTTCATTTTTAAAGAATATTGTATTGGGCAGTTGGATTTCATTACTAAACTATTTCTTTCTTCAGATGACATAGGTTAATCCAATAAGCCATTTCAGATTTCTGTCACCCCAACAGCTCCCACTGCTGTGCTACTATGATAATGATTTAACCTCCTATAAAGCTGCATTTTAATAGGAGTTTATAGGTTATCACTTAGCACGTATTTCATGTACTCTTTGAATGGAAACTGCTGGGGGGAAAAGGTTAGCACAGAAACTCTCAATCGAGCAACCATTTGAGCATTGCCCCTGAGAAGGCAGTTGATGACTGGTGAGTGAAGGATAACTGGATGAGTGCTCATCTGAGAGCCCCCAGGGAACTGGCGGTGATTCCCTGAGCACCCCTGTTCACAGTCATCTATCATGTGCTTACTCTGTGCCAAGTGTTGGGCTGGATTCTGGGGTCACCAAAATGAAGAGGGCATCTTCAGTGCCTTGATGAAGCTGAAAAGCCAGTTGGGGGAAGCAGAGAGCAGGAGCTGAATGTGCTGCCCCAGCTCAGTCCGCAACGTACTTTGGGGACAGGAGGAGGGAGCCACCTGCTACCCAGTGTTTTGTCTTCCTTCACTCTGAGCACTTGATCCTCTCTCGCATCACTGTGCCTTTCTTCTCTCTGGGGTCTGGAGGCTGGGGCTTCAGTGCCCGCTGCTCAGATTGCTGGGGCTGGAGGAGGGAGTGGGTGCCTCCCCCAGAGTGTGGGATCTTAGTGACAGGCCCCAGCAGGGGAAGGGAGTGGACACCCACGTGCTGCTCTCTGGCATTGCCACTCCTCCTCTGCCCCCTACTCCCAGCCCTTTGCATTCTCCCTGCTCTGGGAGAATGCAAAGGGCTGAGAGTAGTGAAAGGGGGAGGGTTAGGTTATTCCTGTTGGCCTTGACGTGCTTAGACTTAGAAGCAGACACTATCATAAGTGAGTTAAGTGTCTATATTCATTTAATAAAATTGATTCTACCCATTATGTCACTGAAATGTGCCCATTTGCAGTTATCATAAATGTAGTCATTCAAAATCACTCAAGAGAAATAGACTTTGGTGGGCAGCTAATCTGGGGACCTAACCACCATTTACAACATTTGGGGGAAAATGTGTTTTGGCTTTTTGTACAGCGAGCTTACAAATGAGCTTTGGAAACACAATCCGTATGTAAGTTGGTGACTTCCTGTATTAACATTCAGCCATGCTAGGTAGGAGCCCTAGCTTTGTTAGAAGCTTCTGTGTCCCCAGTCTTTAGCGTCTGAAAGCAACATTGCATGGGGATTTTGAGTTGGCTGTCTTGGAGTTCTTTAGGCTACTTATGAGATTTCAGAAGCTGCTTGCCAGCACTGCTGAGCTAAAGGAAACTTAATTCATATCCCTAAAAAGGTCCTTTATATCAAAAGTGTTTCCTTTTATTTATATACTAAAATTAATCTGGTGATCCTTACTTGTGACTTCTCCAAGGGAAAAGGGAAGTGAGGAAAACGATTAATTTCCAAATACAATAATCAAATCTTAGGTATTGAAGACATTTCAAAACCAGCACACAATGGGTTACTGCTGTTGCTTTCTGATATGAATTTTAAACTGTCCTAGGATTTTTTTTTTTTCAGGAAGATTCTTTAAGATAGATGATATAGTGGTTATGTTGGCTAACATCACCTTTGTGACTATGGAAGTTAAGATTTCTGGGTTCTAGATTTGGTTTTAAAATAGTAATTTAATAATGTATGGTAGAAACGCACTCTTGGTAAAACCTATACAACACATCTCTGGTAGCCTTGTTGTGCCTGAGATAGGTTCTCAGGTCAGAAGGTAAAAGGTGTAAATGATGTTTCTGAGTTGGCTTTTCAGTATACCCTGTAATTTTTTTTTTTAAGTAATAATTTTTATAATGAGTATGTCTTTATGAGCTCTCATGGCCCTCCAGGTTTTTACTTGTTTGGCCAAACTGAGGGCACTGGACATTTGTAAGCCATTCACTAACACAGGAAGTGCATAAGTCAGGCTGGAGGTGGGAGGCGGAAAGGGGATTCCTGTAGACGTGGATGAATCAGCTACTGATTTCTGATGGTAGACCCAGCTGCAAAAAGTAGTAGGAAGCTTTTCTGTGGACTAGAACTACAATTCATTTCTTTGAAGTTTTCCAGCCCTTTCATTCTTTCCCATCCTTTAGCCTTTGCAAGTTTTAAAACAGAGTCTACATCCACAGAGGAAAGCACATAGTTGGCTGCATTACGAGGAGGGCAAAAGGGGCAACCAACTCTCATCCGCGGACAGGCTCAGAACGGGAGTTGTGCGGGGCCTTTGCCCTGGTCGGAGTTGGGGGAGCCTTGGCTGTGTGCAGGAGGAGGGGACCGATGCTGGAGATGTTCTAGTTGGTTCATGAGTTTGGGCTTGGAAGCACTGCCTCAAGTTCACGGGCAGGAATGAGGCAGCACTCTCTGCTTGGTGTCTTAAGACCTTCGTGTCTGCCAAGTGTTTGAGCAATCTCTCACATCTCCTGCTTGAGCTAAAGAGTGGTGACTGGTTGGAAGCCCAGCAGGGATGAAAAAGTTTGGCCCATTGCATCCCTCATCTGCTGTTTAGACTAAGGGCTGCGTTCTAGACCACTCCGCGCCACGCCGTCCTAAACCCCAGGATCAGCAGAATTACAGGCCTAATTTCAGGCAGACGTGAGCTTGCATCTGATGACAGGCAAGTACCTACATGTGCCTTTCATTATCCCGTTGCCTCAGGAGATGCTGTTTAAGTTGGCAGATATACTTATTGAAAGCAAAGCTTGTTGCTGGTAAGATTACTGATTTCACCAAAAAAAAAAAAAAGAAGGATCCAATGCCAAGGGAGAGGGAGGGGAGTGTGCAGCATTTAAAAGTGTGGTGAAGCCATCAAGTTAACAAGAAAAAGTAGAATAAAATGTGGTTTCAATTTGTTGTACTGGGCTCAAGATGATAATATTTCAATAGTAAACTGTAGGGATGCGCGCGTGCGCCTGTGAGCGTGTGCACGCTCGCTCTCTGAATTTCAAAATCCTAGAAGTTACTTAGATGTTCTCATTTGTTTCAGTCCCCAACTCCAGACTCTGATAGGAAATTAGTAATTTTCAAGGGGCTTACTAATAATCCGAACAAAGGTTCGTAATGTCTAGGATAAAGGTCCCCAACCTTTGTTGTGGAGAGGAGCTACTTTTTATTTCGCTGTGCGTGATTCTGGCCCAGTACTGGGGAGAAGGTTGAAGGACCCGTCCTAACGCTGGCTTTGCTTAGCAACGTTGCCCCGCTGCCATCCAGTGGCAATTGGCTATACAGCACAGGAACTGAAAAATGTGCCTCGTTCTGCCTTTTCTTTCTTGGATTCCACCTTTCTGCTGCTCCTAGCTTTGTTTCTTTCCAGATGGTACCTGACATGGTATTGGACAGGAAAAATGGACTAAATGTCTGGCTTAAGTAATTCAGGGTGAATGTGAATTTATTCACTTTGTCCATTCTTTCTAGCAATACTAATTCTTCTCTGCACTGCTATTTTTTCTCCCTGGATTAGTTGTAATATGTATACTTTTACCTTGAATGTTTTTGTTACCTTGGCTAAAGAATTAATGCTTGGTGGTATTTCTGCTTGTCATAGTTTTACTTTAAAGCAGGTTTCACTTAAATCTTTGTATTTATGCTTCGAGCTGTGGTTTACTAATTTCCTAGCATGTTTTGTGACACTTATCCTACATTTCAGACAAGGATTTATGTGTCCCATAAGATTCGAGCTGGACTTGGAGAAAGAGCCAACGAGCAAATGGAATTATTCTGACTTGTGAAAGGTTCCAGCCTTTTAAAGCTAGGCTCTGAGAAATAAGAAACAAATATTCTTGGGAAGAAACTGGGTTTGTGAGTACTTGGCTAGAAACTTTGGGAAAGGAAAGAACATTTCCTCTGGCCTCAGGAGCATATTCAATGTGAAATATTACTGTTTTTAAAAGAGCCAAACTTAAATTTATCTTTGGGCCATTTATTTGACTCGAAAATAAATGGATCTACTCCTTATTTTTAAAAAAGGTTCAGAATCCTATTTTAAATAAAATATTTTAGTAAGTTAGGCGAGAGGCTCCTAACATCAGCTATTAATTATAAACAGCTGGGACTTATAGAGGTGTTTGCAAATATCTACCATGAGCTGGGGGATTGGTGAAGTCTGGTACAAGTTAGTTCCAGCTGCACACATTTGCCTTATTAGAGTTCTTTACGGTAAATGAAATGCATGCTTCCTACATACTTTGGTGTAGTCATATTCTCTCAGCACTTGACTAAGCAGGTGGAAAGTTTATTTAGTTGGAGGATGACTGAAAACAATGAGCTGTAAACCCAACTCTATCCATTCCGAGAAAGAGCTATTAAATGTCTTCTTTTTATTTTCCCATGGATCCCATCTTTTGTTTTTGTGTTTTTATAACCTTTCCGGAATCTGGAGTGATTTTTAAATGTTTGCCATTTGGTCATGAATGTGGCAAGTAAATGTGAGTCTGCACATGTGAATGTTATATAAATCAGTTGACCAGTCAGTGTTGGAGCAAACTCCTGAGGGTCGCTCTGTGAACTCCCCGTTCTGTGGCACGGTCACCAAGTGTAAAGCTAGACTGGGAGAGACTTGTTCCTGAGGAAAGAAGGATTCTGCATCCCACACCTAAATGTAAACCGTTGAGACATTTCATTGTTTTGTAGGGTCAGTCTCCTTCTCTTTTTCCCTCATCAACTAGTATGGAAAATTGAAAGTTTACTGAAAAGAATTTTGAGTCATGGGGTTTTAGATTTGAAAAAGATCGTAAGAATCATCTAGTCCAACTTGCCAAAAAATAAAAACAAAAAGTCCAAAGAAGATGAATGATGTTGTGCCCAGACATTGGAATTTCTTCCTAAAGGAGAAATCATCTTAAGGCGTTTTCATCTTAGGCCTCTAACCAAAAGGGTACCTTTACAAAGACTTTATTTTAGTAAAGTCTCCAATAAAAAAAGACCCTGTGTCAGGGTTTCTAAGGATAGGGTTATTGTATGTTTCTGGAATATTGGTTTAATATTAAAGCCTTTCTTATCTTTGGGCTGGGCTGAATGGACTGATAAGTGTTTTAGTCAGTCACCAATTATAACTTCCTTTTTGCAGTTTTAATGTGATTTGAGGGAAGACACCTTGAAAATGCTTAGCTATGGCTCGTGCCCATAATCATGCTTCTTTTAGGTCTTAGAATTTTATGTAATACAGGAGAGTAGATTGCATCAGTACAGTTTTTTTCCCCGTAACAAGGCAAACAAAGCGGTATCTTAAATTAAATCAGGGTTTCCTGAGGTTCTGGAATCTTAGTCCTAAATTTTCCACTGAGTAACCTCCAAATCCTTCTCTTGCCTTTGTCCCTGGTTGACACGAGTCAGGCCACGATTTGTTCTGCAAATGGATGAGATGCTACTCCGAGGCTGCGCTTGCTGGGGAGAGATCCTTCAAAGGAAATAAATCTGGAACGGCCTGGAACATTGGTCACTGGATTGTTCCAGAGCTTTTTCGAGCTTAACTTCTGAGATTTCTAAATGTGTGATGAAATTTAACAGCATCTAATTTTCTAAAATTACCAAAGGTGAATTGTTTCAGTCTCTGATTGGCAAAGTCCTCTCGAAATTTTTGTCAGATAAAGATTTTTCCATGCCACGGATGTGGAAGGAATAACCCACTCTTACGGATAAAGGGAAATCAGTGTTGTATAGGAACAAATGGTGAATTCAGGGCTTTTCCTGAGTCTTTGGAGGTATTCATTCTTGACCAAGCTATATCCAAATAGCAGCATTATTTGGGTCAGCCTCCGATTCAGCCTCATAGTCTCCTTTAGCAAAGGGGTAAACAAATGTCACTTGTTAGCTGCTTCTTCATGACCTTTATGGACCAAGCATTCATTTGAAGCCATGCCCGGCAAAATAGTCCTTGGGGGAATTGGGTTAGTGATTTTATGAAGATAATGGGGGTTGAGGGAAACACTTAAGTTTGCTTATGCTCAGCTGTATCTTCATTTTATTATAATTCTCAGCTTCACTATTTCATAGTATTCTTTTAGTCTTCCACTGTTGTAACTTGGGAGGAAATCAGAGGGCAAAAGTGAAACATACTGGCTGTTAGTATGAAAACAGCTACTCCCTACAGCACTGGAGTTTTGTTGTCAGCAATAGCTCTTGCAATGGAAAGAGATTATAACATGCAGAGTCACAAATGTTTTTATGTCGTTTGCAACATTATGCTATGCAAAATTCCCAAGAAGTGGTGATTGTTTGGGGCTTTAGACATTTCACATTAAAATGCTGATAATATCTTCAAAAACCACAGAGGCATGGGCCTTGTAGGCTCAGTTACACTGCGTGCCTTTGTGGTGTGGTTTTATTTATTTATTTTTCTGAAGCACCTGGTTGCAAGAGGTGGGACGCTGAATGCACAGGGGCATAGTCACAAAAAATCTTGAAAACCAAGTATCTGTTTATTCAAAATAGCACATAATTCAAAGCAACGTTGATACCTCCAACTAGACGTTTTTCTGTTCTTTATTGAAAATAGCCTGAACTTGGTTATTAACCCAGGTCTTTCTCTGCTTTGACCACCCTGCTCTACTTTTCTCTTGAACTAGTTTTTTTTTTCTTTTGAGTATCAAAAAGTATAAAAACATTTTGTGATCTTTTTTTAATTAATTAATTTATTTATTTTTATTTTTATTTTTTATTTTTTTGAGACAGAGTCTCACTCTGTTGCCCGGGCTAGAGGGCCATGGCGTCAGCCTAGCTCACAGCAACCTCAAACTCCTGGGCTCAAGCGATCCTCCTGCCTCAGCCTCCCGAGTAGCTGGGACTACAGGCATGCGCCACCATGCCTGGCTAATTTTTTCTATATATTTTTAGTTGTCCAGCTAATTTCTTTCTATTTTTGGTGGAGACAGGGTCTCGCTCTTGCTCAGGCTGGTCTCGAACTCCTGAGCTCAAGCAATCTTCCCGCCTCGGCCTCCCAGAGAGCTAGGATTACAGGCGTGAGCCACCGTGCCCGGCCATTTTGTGATCTTTTAAGCACTGCATAAATTCAAGGTTAGATTTATTGCTGTACTTCTCTATTACGTTATGGAGCTGATTGTTGTTGAAGCACCAACAGTGAGCATGGGTGGGTATCCAGAATGATCACCTGGTCTCAGCTTTGCAAAATATGCTAGTGACTGGAGCGTTTTAATGATCTTAATTAGACCCATTCCAATGATTCATTCATAGCGAAGTGCTAAAGAGCTGTATATGTGGGTGTATGTTTTCAGGGTAGATTGTGCCTGCAATTCCACAATTAGAAGAATTTGGCTTGAGACCCAGTTAAAATCAACCATATCCCTGTGATATGATAACACATAAAACTTCACTGGTCATTTCCATTTCAGTGTGATTGAGTTTAACACACTGTTCTCTAAGAGGCTGGCTTTGAGTGGGGAAAGGCCAGAGAGCCCGTGAGACAGTGAGCAGCCTCATGGTTGAGGAGGAGGGATTAGCAAGAGAGTGAAATAAGGGAGAAGAAAAGTATTGCCAACGTAGGAAAAAGTTTGGAAAAGGAAGACAGATGTGCAAGACAAGCATCTTGTTTTGCAGTTTTGCCTTGTCCTGGCCCTATTGCAGAAAGTTAGTGCACTCACTTGCCCTGCTGTAGTTCGGTGACCTGGCAATTGGTGGGGAAGTGGTGCATTAGCATCCCCTCAGCACGTGGCCTCTCCAGGGAGAGGGCAGACGTGCTTTATGGCAGCCTCCTCATGGCAGCCTCCTCAAAATTACTGGCGTATTTGCCACCAGGGACCTAGCACGCTGCGTGGTCCAGTCTGAGGCAGGAGGAGAAAGGTGAGGGCTCCCTGGCCCAGCCAGGTCTGGCTTACCCCCACCTGCTATTTTTTTTTTTTTTTTTTTTTTTACCCCCTTTTACATTTTGAATGATAGGAGCAAGTAAAGGGATTTATAACTCAAGGAAATACGGACAGGTAGATGATAGGAGCTGCCTCTTCTTTAGGAGGAGCCATGAAGTTCCCTCTACCCCCACATTTTATCCCCTTTTGTCTACCTACGAGCCTGCTGAAATGCAACCAGAGCCATGGAGGAGTAACCCATTAACTGAGGGCTGATGATTTAATGTTGGTCCATTTACCCCTTTGTCTTACTGTCTGTCCAAAGACCCCAAAGGGGAGTAATATAGTCTTGACAGCCAGTGGGTTGGGGAATGGGGGATGTATGACACTTCGGATGTGTTATATTCTGCTAATACTTTTACTTGTATGCTGCAAAATTATGTTCTCCTTCGTTAGACAATTTTTGCAGAATAGATTAACATTTTCAGACATTCACTGTATATAGTATCTGTTACCCAGAAACTAGCATTTCCAAAGGGATTCCCTTGTCTATAATGTAATTCCCTGTTCTTTTCTTGTTGCCTTTCCTGTATAATAATTTTTGATTCAGTAGTTTTTAGCTATTTATAATGTTGTTGTATAATCCGAGTTGGGAACTGCTTGCCACTTCCAGTTTCTGCCACCCAAAAAACATTTTACACTTAGGGAAAACAACAGCAGCTTGACTTTTTAAAGGAAACGGTCTCTCTTCTCTTCTGGGTCCAGACTGGAAGCTGATATTTAAGCTGTGAAACTCATTTTTTTCTTAAAAGTGTCAATTAGGAACTGGGTTGAAGCTTCACAGTCCTTGCACTTAGAGTCATGTTTTTGGACTGGGAGCAGGCAGCATGGCACCTGCCGCGAGAGGCGACGTCTGACAGCGCGCGGCGCTGCTTAAATTGCTCTGCGCTCCTCCTCCGCTCTGTCCTGCCGAGGCTGCCTTTTTAGCAGAAGTTTGAAGCCCGGAATGCACTTTAATATTGTAACAAACACACTTGAAAACTAGTCCACGTTTTATAAGAATGGATTCATTACACTGCATGTTCTGCAAAGAGGATGTATTCAAGGCTTTGAATTTGAGGATGGTGGGCTATAAAAACATACACCATTGTAGCATCGTTATCTGGAAGAAAGGTAGCTCCCTATGATGTCTGTCTCTGCCACTGATACTAGGTAGATATTTCTACCTCCTCCCCTGTTCATTTGTCTTGTAGCCAGTATGGGACATGTTAATGACCACTAATTTCATAAATGAAATTATTGCAACTCATACTGTCAAGATGTGAACCTAAGCAGACCTTAGGTTTTCTGACTTAATGGCTTAACTGTGCCAGCTTGTCCCTGATAATTGAACCTTCTGTCATCTGCAGTCAACAGACAGTCTCTAACAGAGGGTACACAGACACTTTTAATGCTCATTTTAAGGGGAGCCAGTAGCAGATGGAGAGCCATCAGATGAAAGAATTTTATTAATCATGGCATTTCTGAAGATGTTCTGACTCCGCACCATGCACTGTGACAAACACCAGGATACCTGATTTCTAGTATTTCAGCAGGTTCTTAGTGTGTAACAAACACTGCGGGTGCTCCCGCTCCCTTGTCAACTCGGACTAAATGCCTTCATGGTAGAGTTAAGCCGTTATCTATTACGTGTTAGTAGTAAAAGAATACGGAACTCTTATGTGACCCTCTTGGGATATAAGAAATATGGTTCCTTTTTGCATGTCTTTATAATTTTGATTTCAAAGCTAATACATCCTCCAGATAACCAGATTCAAACTGAGAAGAACTGAAGACCATCTTCTACTGTGTGGTATAGGAGCCACCGGCCATGTGTCCCAGCCCCAGTGAGCTGTTGAAAAGTGGCTGCTCTGAATTGAGGTGTGCTATGAATATAAAATAAAAGAGAAATGAAGACTAAGTTATCTTAAAAATTAATAATTTTTCAATTGATTTTATGTTGAAATGACAATATTTCAGATATATAGGGTTAAATAAAAGATTACATGTCACCTGTTTCTTTTTACTTGTAATGTGGCTACTAGAAAATGCAAAATTATATAGGTGGCTTATATTTCAACCCCACTATTTACAGAGCACTAAAAGTCATTCTTCCTCTGAATTCCTAGTAAAAATCTACTCAGTGACTGTTTCGTGTGTTCTGTTCAATTTATTTTTGTGTGTATCTGTGTCTTTGCTTCCAAAATGAATGATCAACCAGTAGAAAACAGTTGATCTCATACTGTGATTTTTAAGAGTGGGGAGGGTTTGTTGTCACCATGATGAGGGAGGTTCATATTCTCATTTGGTCACCATCGATCAGATATGCCAAACATCCTGTAGACTATCTTTGAAAAAGGAAAAATACAGTAAGTAGGGAAATGGTCCAATCAAGGAGTGGCTGTTCTTGAGCTCGCTACTTCCCAGGTCTGTTCTTCAGCTGGAGAACTCTTTTTCTAACTTTTTTGTCTAGCGCTTGGCAGTTTGTTTCCAAAGTAGCGCACTGGACTGCACCACAAAAGGGTGTGGTTTTTTAAGGAAACCATATGCCCTATGGGACCTCATGGGATGGCACTCAGTTCATGCATAAGGATCCCTTGGGAGGGAGCTGCCCTTATGTCCTCTAAACCAGATGATCGCTCTTCGGTTAAATTCTGTGTGCCTAGTACAGCTGTGAGAGTCTGGACAAATCACTTATCTGAGCCTCAGTTTTCCCCTCTGTAAAATGAGGATAATGATAGAAAATTTCTTACAATGTTGTGAAAGATTGTATTTTCTCAGATAATTTTAGTAAAGCAACTTAGCATAGAACCTGGCACATATTAAGTGCATTGTAAACGTTAGCCGTTATCATTGGCATCTTGGTAATGAAAGCCTCAAACACTAAGGGCAGTTTTTAGGATGTTATTTCTGATCTTGTTTGATATGGGATTATTTCCCATTACCACGTTTTTGAGAATGTATTATTTTTCAAAAAAAAATTAAGTGAACGACAAGTTCCCTCAGAAGGGAATAGATAATCTTATAAAGATCTAGGGTTTGGAGATCAGAGCAGTTTCCTCTGAGTGTCGTGACTTCTAACCAGCCCCCTTGTTTTCTCCCTGGCATCTGTACTCCTGCCTGTGTAGACCACGACCTGATCATGCAGGTACCTTCCCTCCCCTCATCTCTAAGAGCCCAGCACTGCTGTGCACATATTGGTCAAAAATCTCAAAATGTCAAAGGGAGTTGCATTTACAAGTGACTTAGTTCAGAATCTCAGAAGAGGTACAATAGGAGAAAGAGAAATCAAAGGTGGAGTAGAAAGAGAAGGGCCCTTGGCTTCAGACAGACAGGTTGTAATATCTCTTCTGCCAAACACTAGTCAAGTGATCTTGGTGCCGTCACCTAACCCCAGAGTCTCTCCCACATGAGGAGGTTGCTGCACTTCACAGGGCTGTGTTCATGACTCAAGGAAGTGACTGGAGTGACCAGGGCAGTATCTAGGGCAGTGACCACGTACTCCCTTCGTGTCACTCTCAGTTTCATGATCTCCCAGTCACGATACACAGGAACCCAGTTAAAGTTACGTTCTCTGATTTGCAGCAGTCATGACTTTGGAATACATTTACGGACATGGAATTGGCTGTCTTTTGTTAGATCCACATACAGAAGTCAGAGGAATTTTTTAGTCCTTTTGAATTTACTCTTCATTCTGGCAAAATGAAATATACCTAACTTGAAAACACTGCTTTAAACTCCTTCTTCCTGGGTTAGAAATTATACGTTAATGTAGCCCAGTGAAATACAACTAAATGTTACCATTCTTCCATTTAATTTCATTTATTAACCCCCTGCACACACGTATTTGAAATAATATTTGGTACAACTCCAGCCATCCTCTAGGTGCCTGTTTGTTTGTTTTTTCCAGATTTGCAACAATATATTAGCTAAGGAGAATATAGAGTTATTTTAAAGTAATTCATGATTAAATGTAAATTGTCTAATTTTTTTCTCCTACACAGCAGCTTTCCAATGGTTTTTCATATGATATAGTAACAATCATAAGAAATTTAATGATACTTTTTTATGTAATTGTGTTAGAAACCCCTTTCTAGAAGTTTCTCCAATAGATTACATTAAATGACCCCCAAAAGTAGTTTATGGACTAAAATGAACGTGTCTTCAGAAGGCTGATACAAAAAGTGACCAACAGGGGGAAACCCAATACAGCCTTTTAGATTAATTAGCTTAACTCCTAGCCGCCTTTAAAAAAATACCCAAGGTCCTGTTGGACCCAACAGAAAACATCTGTTGTTTTATTTATAGCCACAATTTCTAAGAAGCATATTCTATAGCAGATGAAAAAGTAGTTGACAGCTCATAATTCATAAAGTTACTGAGGCCTAATCTGATAGAACAAAATGTACAAAACTCCCTCCCGTGGTTCAGGCCCTATCACTTCCCTTTCAACTGAAGACAGAAATGGTGCAACAGAGAAGTGGAGCATAGGTTGTTAGGTTGTTAGGAAAGAGGCGACTCTGAGATGATGATGCAGAAAGGAACACCTCGCAGTGATAAACGATTGCTTTTGCCTGCAGACCATCACCAGCCCTGAGCACTGGTACTTTTTCATTAACAGTATCACAGGAATTTTCATTATAGCAAGCCAACATTTTCTTTACCATTTCTACTTTTGAACGGGACATTTCATATGTGTTCTAGCTACAGAGTGTTACCAAGATATTTCTATCAGGAACCTAAAGCGTTGATTAAAATTACTGATTGTATAGTCCCCCTCTGAGTGAATGAAGCTTAATCTCTTATTACTTCACCTCTTCCACCAGTTAATTCTAATTTGTATTGATGTAATCGCTTTTCCTTGTTGACTTTCAGGCAATTATTAGAATACACTCCTCAAATATCACCTCTCTCTACTTGTCAGCTTATTTCTGAGAATCTTTTTGGGAACGTGGTCAGGCTTCTTTCTATAATAAATATATATATATTTTGAGGGAGGTATTTTCTTTTTTGTTTTTTCTTTTTTTATAATCAATGTATATTTTATAGTTTGGTTCTATCTGTAGGGCCTTCTGTATATCGCAGTTTAAAAAAAAAAAGTAGATTGGTCTGGCATAAATAACTCTCTATAGCGTAGTACTATTTATTACCCTGAGATTTTTTGAGAATTTAGTGATAGGGTCCAACTTCTGCCCAAATTGACCCATCTAAAATTGTAATTGTTAAAATCATAACCAGAATGAGTCTACTAATTTCTGTAGCTGACAGGTAAATGGCCTCTTGCTGTTTCACTAATGGTCATAGTATTAATATATTATGAGCTAGGGGAATTTATTAACCCACCAGAATTAATCACCTTTGTCGGAGGTAGGGAAAGTATATGGCTTCATTTCTAAAACTCTGATTCTTCACACAATTGTTAAGGGTTGTGGTTCCTTTTATCACAAAATTGTTACCCTTTATTATATATGGATAGCTTAGTCTTGTATCAGTGATTTTTTTTCAAACTTTTTAAATTAAAAACTCCGACTACATGTTATCTTACTTTCCTGTGTATTTATTCTGCACTAGGAAATAAATTCTGCACTAGCTGATAGGGAATTTTCTGTTCAATATTTTCAGGCCCTTTGTTCTTTAGGCTTTTATTTTCTTCCCAGTTCCACACACACTTAATTGTTTTCCTTTTCTTTTCCCCTTTGATCATGGGCACTTTAACTCTCTTCATGTGCTTATTAAGCCTATTTTACTAAATTTCATCCTGGGATCCTTGAAAATATAAGTACAAAATATTTATTTAAAAAAATCATTTCTGGGCCCTTTCCCCACCCGATGATTAACCCACAAGAGTCCGTTATACCTTTAGCCAGCTATATTTAGCCGGATAAAACCCATTACGTCCTTGGGGAAGAATGTGCTTAGTTTAGCCTTTTGAGAAAATATTTAATAAACGCTGTCCTGAAAATATTTAGCCTGGCCGACTGGGCTGGCAAGGGTTCAATCCTGATAAAGCAGAGGTGATGGTGAGAAGCTGGCCCTCCAGTCCAAGCTCAAGTTGAACAAACGCACCTCTTGTCACTAAGGATTTTAATTGTCGCCATGAGATTTTCCATTGGTATCCTGCAAAGATTTTTCAACCTCTGCTCATGGCTCTGTAACCTCCCAAATGGTGTCAAACAGCGTGACTACCTGAGGAGGCAACCTGGATTCATAGAGTTATACTTGGCTTTGAAATCCCATCTGTTCTTTAAAATCGTAGCTTTATCACTTACTGCTGGCGTGACTTTAGACAACTTGCTTGACTTTTCTTAATCTTAGTTTCCTCATCTGTAATATGGGGACAATTATAATTCCCTCACAAGGTCGTACAGATCAAATGGGGTAAAGCATGGAGCATAGTTTCAGACACTAAGTGTTCACTGTGCGGGAACTGTCACTAGTCGTAGTAGTAGTAATCTGTGATTTTTCTAACATTTTCTGTTTTTCTCTACCCCGTCCCCACACCACACACCAAATTTACAGAGCTGAGTTCCCTTTGGTGTGGTGAGGAAGGCTCTGACGCGAGTGTCCGCAGGACTGAGTTCTAGGCCTTTGCTTGGACTTTGTGTGACCTTGGGAAAGTTGTGACTCGGGCAGTCCCTCCCTGCACAACAGTACACAGATGCACAGAGCAGCAGAGCTTCCACTGCTAATCTCTCTCTTTTGATACCTAATTAAGTATAATATGATATCAGACCTAATTCGATTTGATAGCTAACCCCGCCTGTCAGCATCCTCTGCCTGACACAAGTTTAAATGTTTGTCAGCTGGGGTCTGGTATAAGACCAGCCCAAGCAGCCTGGGGCGTTTAGGTGACAAGTTTTTAGAACGTTATTCATTGAGATCCTTCTCCTGTAGTGAGTTTTCTTGAGTTTTCTTTCTGTGGCTGGTGGGCTCATCCTTAGTCCTTGCTACTCAGAATGTCCGAGGACCAGCAGCATGGGCATCACCTGGGAGCTTGTTGGAAATGCAGAATCCCAGACCCCACCCCTGACCTCTGGAACCAGGTTATTAATGTGGACATGAAAGGTGGGGAAGCTCTGCCTGAATCACTGCCGTTGGAGATATTCTGACACACGGAGGGCATTAACTACATACCTGTAGAGTTTGTGATTGACTCTGACTTTTTCTAGAGAAGGTTTTTTTCTTTTTGGGGTGTAGTGATGTAAGTCAGGTTACCATAATAAAACACTATAGTCTGGGTGACTTAAACAACAGAAATTTATTTCTCACAGTTCTGGAAGCTGGAAGTCTGAGATCAGGGTGCCAACATGGTTAGGTTCTGGTGAGGGCTCTCTTCCTGGCTTGCAGGTGGCCACCTTCTTGCCGTGTCCTCACAGGGGAAGGGCGGGAGCAAGCTCTCTGGTGGCTTTTCATAGAAGGGCACTACTCCATCACGAGGGCCCCACCCTGATGACCTCATCTAAACCCAATTCCTTCCCGAAGGCTCCATCTCCAAATCCTATCACATGAAGGGTTAGGGCATCAACATATGAATTTGGGGAGAGGGGACTCAGTTTAGTCCGTAGCAACTGATATCTGGACCTTACTTTGCAGTGCATCTAAAAAAAAACTGATGGCTAGATGGGTAAATATGTGGCAAAACAAATATAATAAAATGTTAATTGTATTGTAGAATCTAGGTGGAATATATATGGGCATTTACTGAACGAGTCTTTCAACTTTTTAGTATGTTTAACAATGTCAGAGGAAAAAACCCTACTCTCTCTGTAGTTATTTGAATGGAATCTGGTGCTGCTTTTCTCCTCTGATTTCTATCCAGGCTTGCTTAAAACTGCCTGTTCTGTGTAGCTGGACAAATATGCCTCTTTGGCAGTTCCCTCTCCTCTCGCTCTCCACTCACTCTCCTTGGTCAGCCAGCGTCCTGCTTCTGTGCCGCCGCTAGTGAGTTTCCAGCCTGGATCCCAAGCTGCTTTCTGGTCTCTGGTTTCGCCAGTAATATCTTTCTCTCCAGTTCCTCTCCTGATCCCAGCCCAATCCTGATCCTGGGATCCTTCAATTGCTTGTGACATTCGGGCTTCTCAAGTTACATTTTAAGCTCCTGCTTTATTATTTTTAAGCATTTCAAACATTCTATAGGTTTGACTAGGAAATTCCTTATCAGATCTAAGTGGGAGAGAAGCGAGTGTCTCCACATGTTCACCCTCAGCCAGAGGTAGCGTGGGTCATCTGGAATGCCCCTACCTCTGCTCCTGCTATGAACAGGGGCTCCCATTGCTTTTCTGTTTACAGTGCATTATCTGCATTTTAAAATAGTTTATAATAAGAGAGAATATTAATTTGCTTGTTTGGGGGGAAAGTGCAAAAACTGATATTATCAAAATAGCTTAACTTGAACATAATCAGAAAGTATTATTCCCTTGTGGGATCAAGCATCAAATATCGATGTGTCGCATGACACCCTTATTGCAGTTACCTTTTAAATTAGGGAGCCTTGGCAAGAGATTTTGGAAAACTTATAGGTTTCTTCCCTTTCCTGGGACTTGCATACTGTGACAGAGGGAAGACAGGCCCGAGCTGAACTCAGGCATTACTTAGGAGATTTGTGACACTGGCCAAATGACTTGAGTTCTCTAAGTCTCAACTTCCTTGCCTTTAAATTGGGGTTAATAGCGACTATCCATCTTTGAACTGTTATGAAAAATAAACACATGTCTGTAAAATACTTAATGGGGTGATGTGGCTTCTAGTTGGTGTTCAGTAATAGTCATTCCTTCACTCATTCATTCAGCAGATAGCCAATCGCCCACTGCATGTATGCTTGCTTTTGGCGGGGGGTTGGGGAAGGGGCTTCTTCATCACACTTTATATGACGTCTTTCTAAGCCAACAGACCAAAAGACCAACTTCCCTTATAAATCATTGGCCTCTAAAATCTCATGGACTCAACTATAAATTTTTTTTTGGTAGGGAGATGGGGAGGTCCCTTCTTCCCCATTTACCTCCTACCTAGCATTTTAATTTGCTGTATGCTGTAAATTGTAAATTGTAATCTTTGAATCAGACGCCAACTTAGGTGATAAGAATCACAGTTAATTAGGCTAGCCTGTCAAAGATTAAGTGTAATCTTGCATTTCAGTTATCTCTTAACTCCACGGCTTTAGCTAAGGCTGTCAGAAACAAAGCTGTAATGTCTGCTTATGTTTAATAAGATCTTTGCCTGCTGTTTGTTTCCTATACCAGTCTGTTGTGTAGGAATAAAACTAATGGGAAGAGGATCTTGCATCCCTTTCATTTGTTTTTAAGCTGTAGAGCAGAAGAGATAAGTGGGAGAAGATAAACGTAAAGGTATTAAAGACTAATTAGGGTATCTGAAAAGATTTGCAAACTTCCCGTTTAAATCTGTTGGCAACTCTTCATTCTCTTCTATTAGTTATCTCAGAAAATAATGTGGAGTTATGGCTGAAGATTTATTTTCACATCTACTCATTGTATTCTCATTTTCAATTGCCCTCCTCCTCCTCCTCCTCCCAAAAGAGTCTTTGTTCCTGCCAAGCTCAATATAATTTAGTACACAATCATTCCAACTTTATTTTCCTTCACATTCAGAAAATTGAAGTCTAGTAACTCTAATGGGTTAGTATTGTAGCTCTTATTGGGAAAAAGTGCCATAAAATGAAAAGAATATGATAGTTATGACTTCTGAGAAGATGTTGAGTATTGTTTATACATAGAAAGTCAAAATGCAAGTGTCTACCAAATGTGCTTCCAGCTTGCTGCCTTTAAAAAAGTATTGAGAAGACTCTTTCTTTCTTAATTATGATAGTTTCTGTTCTTAAAATTTGTCATTGTAATTGGATATTTCAAAAATCTATTAACAATAACAAAGGTTACATGAATAATTCTAACAATAACTATCCATTAGTTTGTGCTTTCTACATACTTGGCACTATGCCTATCATGTTTGTTTATATTATTTATTTAATCCTTATTACCTCACATAATTGTTCCCATTTTCCAGATGAAGAAACTGGGGTTCAAGTTAATTAACTTGCCCAAGATTACACTCAGTAAGTACAAAAGCCAGGATTAAAACCCTGGCCTCCTCGGTTTTAAACCTGTGCTTTTAATCACTTCTGTACTACTGATTAAACAGGTATGTCCCAAAATTAAGGAACTCATAAATGATTCTGTGCTTTGTTTTTGGTTTTTAGCTTCATTATCTTTCCCAAAGAGCACAAGCCAACATTTGTTGTGGCACTGTCGATAGAGCTTAAGAAGTTTAAAGTTCAGGATATCAATCATTATATGCATAAAGTATGAGTGTGCTTAAAAAGCTTATTTAAGAAGAAAATTGGAATTAGATTTGCCCACCAGAATGTACATTTTTCATTTGAAGTTGTGAGAGAGATAGGAATACGGTTTTGATTCAGCAGCAGTTAGTAGACAGACTAACATCTTGATATAATATTGATCCACATTTTGCATATACACTCTTTTCTGTGTATTTGTATTACATTTTTAGAGGTAATTGCAGTTTTTCACACACTTCCAAGCTGCTTCCATCAGTAATGAAATAGTTGGCTTGGGCAGTCTCTGGAGTCCCAGGGTTTCAGCTTAAACTTTCCACTCAGCTGTGCCAGGCACTAACTTTAAAATATCTTTTTTTATGGAGAACGCCTCCAAAAGGTGCAGCTGTGTGCTGGTTTCATCTTGCACTTCGTAGCAGTGCTGGCACCACTTAATGCAAAGAATGCCACTGTCTCCCACACACCGCTGGTGCCCAGGGACTGTTGAGGCCTGTCCGCGTTAGCGGTTTGGGAAGGGCGTAAGTTTGGAGAGAAGGCTCTCTTCTGTTCCTTGTGATTGGTTGTCACCAGGGCAAAGGGGGAAAAATAGAACTGGTGGAAAGTGCAGCATTGGGATGTGTCATCAGAAATTCTTTCTACAACCTGGGACACCTGATTCATCGGTGTTCTTGTCAACACTGAAGACCGATTCCTCCTTTCTTTTGAAATAACGTCTATCTTGGATTCACCACTTTTAGACCTCTCTGCTACTCTTTCTTCCCTTCTTTCTAAGCAATTCTGATTTCTTTTGATGAAAAATGATTCCCCTAAGTGAAAAACTGGGGTTGGATTGTAGTAGAGGAATCTACAAGTTTATCCAGACTCTTAAGAGTGGACTTGGTTCTCCAGCCTTGTACACTGTGCTACAGCAGACCTCAAAACCAAAACTCGTTGCTTATTCAGGTATAAAAATTGAAAGATGAAACCTAATGAGAATTTATATGTAAACTTTAGGAGGATCATGTGTTCTGTTAATTTGTGTTTTGCTTGGTAGCTCTACCCTATATGATCTATACTCTTAGAATCTTTTTAAGTTCTAAAATGTTTTATGTTTTAGTTTATCAAACTGTATGATGTGGTACTTTATCATGGACTTTGCAAAGAACAACTTGCCAAATTTGGTAATTCCTAGCAATTGTCATTTCCTTTTGGAATGTCTTAAAATGAAATCATATGGAAAAAATAATTATTGACCTTGTGTATTTAATAGAATTTTAAAGGAATAGTTGATTTTAGGATTGTTGTTAAAATTAATATTTTGTTTTGAAATACTTGTTAGACTTTCAGTGACACTTGATACTGCTGCCCAAAGTGGTTGATATAAACTTCAAAGCTTCTTAGGTAGTAGGGCTTTCACATTCCCTGTGTCTAAATATTTTAAAGGGGAAATGGATTGAATCATAGACATTTTGCACTAAGGAACAGGAAATCCTTGAATTGTTTTCTTTTAAAAAAAATCGTCTGTCCTTGTAAAATTTACCTTTTAAAACTTCAGCTGCATAATCTTGATCAGCTGTGATGAGTCATACATTTGCACGATAGAGCTTTTATCAGTATTAAAAATTCAGTGGGAAATTCACTCAATACGTTACAAAAGGAGTACTTATACTTCCTACTGTGTGCGTAGCTTTTTCCTTTTTTAAGTAGTCCGGCGTGCATTTTGAGAAAAGTTCCAGTGTTCTCCCAGACATCTGACTGGTAGCTATCACAACGCCTTTTAGAAACTTCACCTAACACCTGAATGAGTAAAACAAATGATACATTGTAGCCCAGGATACTGTAGGTAAACTAAAATTTTTTGCCAAAGAAACATAGAAAGGACAAAGGAAAGTAAGAAGGTTTTGCTTTTTTAATTTTTTTCAAACTGAGTGAAGAAAGAGAGGGATGGAAGTGTATGTAGTATTTGCCAACCCAGCAATGTAACAACTGTTGGATGCATAGTTCAATCACAATTAGATGAAATCTTTTATTATTTAATTTAACTTTCATATTTGATCGTGTTGATAAGATTCTGGGATGAGATAAACGTTTATTAAGTAACTCCATTTTCAGTGCCAACGTTAAAAGTTTTTTTTTTTTTTTTTTTTTTAAAGCCTGTGTAATTTATGAGGGAAGGGGAAGAGGAATTGGCATGTTAGTTGCATGAGAGTTGTGTGGATATGTATCTGTATTTACTATTTAGCTTTTTGAGTTCTGGCATAAGCCAAGGCCTTCTTAGTTTGAGAGGGCTAAGGAGAGACACTATAGTAAATCCTAATTAATAACGTTTCTCTACAGAGTCCATACAATTTCTCTACCTTTATATTTCCCTTCTAATAAATACATTATGCTGATAGGATGATATTTTTGTTCAGTGTAGAAGGTATTTGTGGGAGAGGATACTTTTGTGAGCTGACAATCTGCTTAAGGCAAAGGAAAGTGACATAATTTATCAGAGGAAATGGTGTGCTCTTTCATTCTATAGTATTTCTTTTTATTTTATAATGCTTTTAATTAAAAAAGACTATGAAACTTTCAAGGCAATTGCATTTTAAGTGTTTTTTAGATACATTCACATTTTAACATTTAGAGATTTAGAAGATGTCATTATTGGATTTTTTTTCAAGAGATCACCCACATGAATTTTCTTATTAAAATAGTATGTCCTAAAACTTATTACTAACCCCAAACAGATTACTGGCCCATTCCCGGATATTCCGATTCTGGGGATTTAGTGTGATTACTGGGAATCGGTATTCCCAGCAAGTTCTCCAGGTGATGCTTGCGCTCTGGCAGGTTGAGACATGCAGGAGAGATGAAGTTCCTACCCAGCCCTCTGCACTGTGACTTTCTGGAAACTTAACAGTATGTTGGTTCTGCCTTTAAGTCCAAGATGTTGCAGTAAGACAAAGTCACCCAAGGAACTGAATGATAAACTTTGCAGAGTCCTGAGTTCAAATATTGATTAGCTCTGTGTTAAGATGCCCTGTCCTCAGGGATAGCTTTATAATGGAGTCTCTGTAACACAAAGCTGAGTCAGGAATCTTTCATCTGCCATTGACAAAATTTGCCCTTGCTCAGGCAAATAGAGTTGCACCTTTAATACCTTGGGAACTGGCCACATACAGCTATCCAATACAGATCAATTAAAACAAGTTCAGTGGCTATTTCAATTTAAACCAATTAAAATAAATTCAGTTCCTAAGTTGCAATGGCTGCATTTTAAATACTTAGTAGCCACGTTTTAAGTACTTAGTATCTAAGTAGTTGTTTCATTGAGAGCACAGATAGAACATTTCCATCATCACAGAAAGTTCTGTTGAACAGTGCTGTACTATAGGATTTTCCTTCAAAATTTAGCTCTTCTCTTTTTATCCTGGGTAGTTGCAATGGCTATTAGAACTAGGTGGCAACATCACATGTCCATCTATACATTGCATATTGCAATTGGAAAGGGTCTTAGGCCAGAAGGTTAGAGTTTGCAAAATGACTTAAATCATACTTAGTTCTCCGTGTCAAAGTTGAATAACATAACTTAACTTTTATATCATAAATTGTTCTGTGTTGACTTTTAGTACTTGACATATGGGCTTAATTAGAAATTTGTTTCACATAGTATAGAACTTACAATAAAGAACTGCACCACTGGCATCTCACTGAAACAAAACTGCAAATATTTCATCTTTCTCAAGTTATATAAACTATTTCTAGACGAGAGTGCAAGTGATGAATCATAAGTGTCTAAAAAGTTATTTATAGATGGCTAATAAATAACTTGCACATATAGATGTTTTTATAAAGACTCATTTACCTATATTTTGCAGTTTGAGAAATTTGAGGTGAATATATTTAGCTCCCTCTTCTGGAATATTTTGAGAAAAATATTTTTACTTAACAGTGGTTTTTTTCTTTCTTTCTTTCTTTCTTTTTTTTTTTGAGTGACAATATGGTTATCATTGTAATGTCCGAAAAAATTATTTATGAATATCATCCAATTATTTTTTTTGTATCATTACAATTGGTAAAACACGGAAAATCAGTTTATAAATGCACCATATTTCTTAAACTACTAACCGACCAAAATATATGTAAGCAAATAAAGGCTTTGACAGCAGTTACACAGGGACTGAATTTGATGCCAGGTGGGCAGCGATCACTTGTATCGGCTTCCAGATCTGCTACTCGGCCCACCCCTGGCATCTGAGGGACTTGAGGCAAGAGTACAAAAGGAGGCCCAGGTACCCTGCGTCTAAATATTTTAGTTATAAATCATGTTAACAAACTGTTAACAAAATCTGTTCTAGCCTCTTACCTGGGCAGCTGTTTCCTCCTAATGACCCGAAGGCCAGATTTGAATTCAGACTTCTTGGGCCCCTGAGAGTTCTGCCTCAGAACATGCTGATGAGGGGAGAGCTCGACCTGGGCTCATCCCCAGCTTCTTCCTGCCCACCCGGAGTCCCTCCCACCCAGCCACAGTGCCCTCCTGGGCCCAGGGGTGTCCC
Source organism: Propithecus coquereli (assembly GCF_000956105.1). Classification (NCBI taxonomy): domain Eukaryota; kingdom Metazoa; phylum Chordata; class Mammalia; order Primates; family Indriidae; genus Propithecus; species Propithecus coquereli. Next base: position 12,067,416 of record NW_012155284.1, on the reverse strand, counting down.
TGGGCAGGCAGATCTGCCCTGGGGAGAATGGACCTAGGGGAAAGGTCATGAGAGGCCATTTGGCAGGGAGTTCCGGGATTCTGGGTAGGTGCTCCGAGCGTGTCCTAGGAGAGAAGCAGCAGGCATATCCCCTTGGCCCGAGAGTGCTGAGCCCAGGGTCATGGTCCCTCTTGCTGGGGCCCGAATTTAAGATCAGATCTAATTAAATTATTTTGTATTTAAACATTCTTCATTGTGGTCTAATGCATTTGACTACCCCAAATTAAATATAATGGTGGGATTTTTGTTTGTTTGCAGCCTTGACTCTCCCGGATCTTGCAGAGCAGTTTACCCCTCCTGACGTTGCCCCCCCTCTTCTTATCAAGCTCGTGGAAGCCATCGAAAAGAAAGGTAACCAGAGTGTCAGAGGGAATCGTTCACTTGTTATACCTTTATTTCATGACTATTATAATTTATATTTGTCTCTTGGGCATTCATTAAGTAAACTTCTTACTAACTGCTATGTACAGATACTGTGCTAGACACATAAGCTATTTGGGGCTGTGTAAGGGGGAAAACAATCTTGCTCTGTGATTTCTAACTCTAGATTAATATGTAGTCATTGTGTGGAAACTATTAAATTCTCCATAATTTAATAAACATGATTAACTTCTTAGTGGCCAGATGGTTTTGCCGAAATTATTGACATGCCACATAAGATTAGTAGTGGGAGTCACCTCCAAGAATATTTGGTACACATCTAGAACAGATACTGGATGGAAGTGGGAATGTCTCTCTGGCAACAGGCTCACAGGTTCTCCAGAGAGCTGTGTTTTGCATACGTGGTCTATTTTGTGTCCTAGGTCTGGAATGTTCAACTCTATACAGAACCCAGAGCTCCAGCAGCCCCGCAGAATTACGACAGCTTCTTGATTGTGGTGAGTGTCACGGAGCTAGAAATGCAAACGGGAAAGACAAGGCTTACCTTTCTGTTTCAGGTAATGCACACACAAAAAAATTGAATTTAATCCGTGCAACATTCTAAGTTTAAAGGGAAACTTTATGCTTAGAAATCACACACAGTTCTCTGCCTTATTACGGTAACAGTGCACACCAGTGCAAACCTTTGATGCCTGTATGCCGAGTTGCGGTGGCAGTGTGTGCACGCCCGCCTGCAGGCATGTTGGCCATCATTGCAGCCGTGAGGCCCTGGGTCCTGCAGGAATTGCAGAGGAGAGAAACCACCTCAACCCTGCAGTTGGCTACATCTAATTTAACTGGATCAGTTTAAAAAAAATTATAAGCCTATGTCATTTAGTAAATGTCTCTTCTGACATCTTTTTATTACCTTTTCCTTCCATTCTCCCTTTCCCTTTCTTTTTCCTTTTCTTTTCCCTCTTTTTTCCCTTTCTCTTTCCCTTTCCTTTCTTTCTAGCTTGCTTGTTTTTCGTATCATACATGTATATGTTAAGTAACATCATGATTTTGATACATTCAGTGGTGTGCTGATCAGCTAATTCTCCAGGAAGAAAAAATCCCGGTTTGTAGCATTTGCCCATTTCGTGGAGTGAATATTCCCACCATAGTTGATTTCAGGCTAACCGATGTGATGTGACTGGCTGTGGAGTTGGGAAGCATTGAGGACAGTTGGCTCTTGTGAGCTGGTACAAGCCATCTCCAGCACACCATTAGTTGAATGACAATTAGTTCAGCTAAGTGGTGGCTTTGCTATTATTTCCTCCCCAGTTTGGCATATAGAAAAAACTGTACACATCAGTTTACTTGCCATCATTCCAGACAGTCATCTTCTCATATCAACTTCTAGAGTCTCTTAGATCCTTCATTCCCTCACAATACTTTTTTTTTTTTTAGAAAAATAATTTTCTGCCTCACAGATTTGAACGTTGGAACCAAAAATTTGGATGTTTAAACCAAAAAGAGTGAAACCCAGTTTTGAAAGAATCTCCTTCAGAAGTATAATTGTATGAAGAATGCTCACATGATAGTAAATGAGAATATGAAGTGTGAGGCAGCTTCAAAATGAGGCAGGTTATGAAAATTTCTAGAAAAGATGTTTCTTGGAGAAAAGGAGGAGACTTTACCTTTATCAGTAAATACTTTCACTTGAAGTGTACAGATCAAGTGTTTTGAAACTTAAAAAAAATTTGTTCAACTTTATTTTTCCTTTGTACGTGGAAACCAGTCACACACGTGTGGGGTGTAGCCTTTTTGCTGCTCTATATTCTGTACTTCCCACAGAGTCGGTCATTAGAAATCGACTCGCAGAAAACTCAGGGTGAAAAGGTTTGTTTTTCTGTATTTCTAACAGCTTCAGGGTGATAAGAAAACACTGAATTTTTTCCTTAGCCAATTGGAATAGAGATACTTGTTTTGGTCAGAAAACTGGTCAAATTGAACATGTTGAAAGTCACAGGAAATGTTCAGACATCAGAGACTGATGAAATGGAAATTCTTTGAGAAATGGTGGTTAGGTTTTTAACGTGACCAATACAAAATGATGCAGTTTACCCCCCAAAAAATTCACACCTCTCTCATACTTGTGAGGTGGAGTAAACAACCAAGATTCACATCAGACAATATATTTGGACAGGCAGCTTTCCTTCTCCATAGAGATCAAAACTCATACATAGAAAACTGATTTCATTTGGATTCTCTGCTAAAAAAGTGAATTTGTGCTCCCCTACCCCCAAAAAAGTAAACATTGTCCAAACTTGGGAGTGGTTCTTCCAAGACTGTTTCCAGCTCAAAGATTTTTCAATACATAAAAATATCATAACTTTCCAGAAGAAGCTCTGAGTTAAGTCACTTTATACCTGACCAAAAAAAAAAAAAAAAAACCAAAACCCATGGCTTTTAACCAACCTTGTGAATTACCGATGTCTGAAAAGGACAGACATGGGGGACAATAACCCACTTTTATTAGCACCTACTAAGTTATTCTATTTCATCCACACATTAACCTTGCAATGGAAGTTTTAGTTACTTTAACTTACCAGAAAAAGAAGCTGACCCTTAGGTAAGTAATTTCTCTCACATTTTTCAGCAGCTGAGTAGCAAAGCTATGAATTGTATCCAAATAGTTCTGACTCCAAAAGCCCTTGTTCTTTTTTTTTCTTTTGTTAATTTCGCCCTAAAATGAATTGTTCCTTTCTTGTCTCATATGAGTTTGAATGATATGAATTTTCTCCCGACATTTTTTGGTTTCTTTTAACCTGAATCAGGCTTTCTCAGCCTCAGCATTATTGACATTTTAGGCTGGATAATTCTTTTCTGAAAGAGTAGGGGCCTGACCTGGGCATTCTGGGATGTTTAGGCACATCCATAGCGTCTACCCACCAGGTGCTGGTAGCATCCTCCCCCAATTACGACAATCAGGAATGTCTTCAGACAGTGCCAGATGTCTTGGTGGGGGGCATCCCACCCCAACCCCCACTGAGAACCACTAACCTAGATAGAGATGGTGAGGAAGGGACACCATTCCCGTGGAAGGCAGGAGTGAAGTGTTGGAGAGTTTACTGGTTACCTGGCATGAGTAGACTCAGTGAAAAGTGAGGTAGAAGAGGATGTAAATTCCCCCAACCCAGACCTAAAGATTATGTAGCTCTTCCAAAGTCATCCCGTGACAGATGCGTGTAGCTATTGGAAGGGCATGTTAGGTTAGTTTTATTGCAGAAAAAGAATCAGTAGAGGTCAGAAACTCCAAGGAACTTTTGAAGTTGTATTACCAAAGGAAATAAAACATACTATGCCATCAAGTCTAGTGGAATTTGACATAAGATAAGCAAGCGTATCCAAAGATCTGCATAAACTAATTTTATTTAAACACTATAAACGTTCTTTGGAATGCATTTCATGTGGAGGGGAGGTTTTTGGTGAATTAACCTCACTTTAAGGGCTTGCTAGTTCAGTCCACAACAATTAACACATTGTGTGTGCTGGACGTTGAGGGATACAGTGAGGGCAGGGGAGAACCACAGTCCCTGCCCTGAGGTACTCCCGGTCTAGCGCGGGGAGACACAGAATCCCACATAAGTACCACACTCTTTGGGGAGTGTCTTGGTAGAGGGATGGCGCATCAGCACTGCAAGGAGCACAGAGGGGAACGTGCTGGATATTTAGCATCTTAACATTTATACTGCGTCACCAAACGGTTTGTCACGGTTTTCAGGATGAGCAAATTAATAATAATTTGCTGGGCAAAGAGACATTAAATGAAGCATACAGGCTGACATATATGGTGGGCCAGAAGTCTGCCAAATAGTGGGTGACTATAGAGTGTTCCTGTAGTGAAACACATTGTAGTTGAGAGTGTCTAATTACACCCATAATTGCATTACCTTCCACATAGATCCTTTATGCAAAGACCTAGCGTTGTCTTTCCTACACTTGTTAGAGATGTGATATGTCCCTGGTTAGTTAATTGTAGGACATTTGAGAGATTTAACACTTTGCCTCTTCACCTTTTAAGTTTACTAATTCTTCTCCTCAAACTGACCTATTCCTATTTTACTCCAGACTGGCTTTTCTTAGAGCTGTGTGGTGTTATGTGATTAGCTGTCATAACATCTGCCTACTTAGTGAGGCAAGGTTGGTTTGTGATAAAGATGTATCCAACGAATATTTTAGTCTTACGCTCAACCTAGAGTGATTTATGGTATCATACTTAGTTCAAGGGTGTCTAGAATACCCCTTCTCCTACTCACGCTCACATTTAGGAGTAAACATGAACACGTCCTCGTTCTCTCCTAAGCCATGGCTAATCTAGTCAGTGACCAAGCTATGTGAGGTCTTGACAATGTCTTGCACATTCCTAACTGCATTAGAATTCAGTCCCCAGCACTTTGATTCGACGACCAAAACTGGTATTTTTCTTCCAGCAGTACTGCTTTCCAATTTATTCTTAACCCTACAATTCATAAAGCTGGGCAAAAATGTAGTGTCTTGCCCATCAGCCCACCTTTTCTCCACTGAGAACTGGAGTCCCCAGGTAATTGTCCTGGAGTTCCCCTTCGTGTTGCTAGTGTGCGTCCTTCAGCAGGAGCCAGACGCCTCTCTCCTTTTCTAGATGCCTGTGGCCACTCCTGCCCCGTCTTTGTTCCCAGCACCCCTGCTTTCTGCTGGCCATTGTGCTTTTTTCTATCCCAAGTATTCGGAGCGCTGTGTATAATGGGTGCTCAGAGTGTGGTTTTGATTAGTGTCATCCCTTTGTTGAATTGCTTCACCTCCTTTCCAGCTGAGCGATTTACTGGACAGATAGGCTCGTCTTATCTTTTCTCTCAGATGGTCTGATGCCCGCAGGTTAGATTAGTATTAATAAATCAGGATCAGGGAGAAACATTTCTGAAAATGTTCAAATTGTTTTTTATCAATATTCTTGAGATTGGTTGCTAAAATTCTGTAATATCGTACTGTTTAATCAATCACTCTATTGGTTAAATGTACATTAATTCTGAAATATAGGATTTATCAACTCAGGTTTTAAGAAATCTAGGAATTTGCATATGTCATTTTTTTGTTGAGGTTTTTGGAAACATTCACTATGTGACCAGCCATCCCTAGGTAGAGCCCTTCTCAATCAGACTTCCTCCAGAGGATGTTCGGAAATGTTTGGGGTTCTATATTAATTTGCTCAGGCTGCCGTAACAACCTACCACAGAAGACTGGGTGGCTTACAAAACAACTTTATTTCTTACAGTTCTGGAGGTTGGAAGTCCAAGATCAAGGTGCAGACACGTTTGGGTTTTTTGAGGCCTTTCTCCGCAGCTTGCTGATGACTGCCTTCTCGCTGTGTCCTCACACGGCTTCTCCTCTGTGTGCCGTGCGTCCTGGTGTCTATTTTTGTGTCCTCATTTCCTCCTCTTAGAAGGATATCTGTTAGATTGGATTAGAGTCCACTCTGATGGCTTCATTTTAACTTAATCACCTCTTTAAAGGCACTGTTACTAAATACAGTCAAGTAACTTTGTGAGGTTTGGGCTTCACAGTTCAGCTCATAACAGGGGCATTATTTTTTGTTGCCCAGAGTTTGGTAGTGTGCTACCAGCATCATAGTCTGAGGACCAGGCATGCTAGATGCTTGCAGCTTGTCAGGCAGATCTTCACAAAGAAAAACTGTTCTCCCCCAAATCCCAGGACCACCCCCTGTGAGAAACACTGCTGATAAATACTTCGTGTCTTATGTTTGTCCTCATATTGCTTCTTTTCCTTTGCCACACTGAAGTCAAACATTCAGAAAATTGGCCACACTGATGTTTAAATGTCTGAATATTTCTTAAAATGTTTCTTTCCTAGACACGGCCTCTGTGGACTTGGAAATGATCGACGTGCACGTTTTAGCAGACGCTTTCAAACGCTATCTGCTGGACTTACCAAATCCTGTCATTCCGGTAGCCGTTTACAGCGAAATGATTTCTTTAGCCCCAGGTTTGTTTTCTGTTCTGAGAACCTCGCTGAACATATGTTGAGATGCAGATGTGCTTGTAAACTCTATTAAGTGCTGCATGTATAGGAGCAGTAGTTAGAAAATAGTAGCAGTAACCTACGTCTCCTCCTCCTCACTAGCACCAAAACTTCCTCCTTTACCAGAGCATCCAGTAGAAGACCCAGATTCTCCTTTGCTTAAGACTATCCCCATGCTGGAATGGCTAATCACTAACCTGTCAGTTTTAACAAAGTTCACTACGTTGGTGAAGGACACGGTGTTTCAAATACTAGTGTCAGATTCAGGGAACCAGGACCAGGACCCGAGTGACTGGAGATGTTCTCATCATCTTCCCTGAGTGGCCCTCACAGAACGTGTTGAGGGAATAGGGCTGCCAGTGTTAGGAGCTATGGCTCAGTTACGTGCTTTGGGGACAGGAAATTGTGGTTCGTAACCTTCAAAGTTAAAACCTGTGATACTTATCTGATGCTCCTCTGAGTTAGCCAATCACACTTGAAGCTGCTCAATAGAGGGCAGGTTTCTGCCAGCACGCTCTGAACAGCTTGTGGTTTTCTTACACGAAGAGTTTCTTGCATTTCCATTTGACTTGAGATTTCTACTTTCTCATAATGCATTTTCTACTGAGAAGAACAAATGTTCTGTGTGCTTCTCCTGACAACTTTTTAAATGACTGCTTCTGTGGCTAGAAGAAAGAACAGAAATTTTCTAGGTGTTTATTCACTAATACCTAGAAACAGTCTCTCAGTCTCTTCTCTTCTCTTTTTTTTTAAACTTACAGAAGTACAAAGCTCCGAAGAATATATCCAGCTGTTGAAGAAGTTCATTAGGTCGCCTAACATACCTCATCAGTATTGGCTTACGCTTCAGTATTTGTTAAAACATTTCTTCAAGCTCTCTCAAACCTCCAGCAAAAATCTCTTGAATGCAAGAGTGCTCTCTGAAATTTTCAGCCCTATGCTTTTCAGATTCCCAGCAGCCAGGTAAGTGAAAGAAGAGAAATGTGTATTTTGGGGTGATGAAAGTATTCCTGAATTCACTGGTCATTAAATGCGTCCTGAAGATACTACTTTGAATATATGCATGTGCCAATTTCTATCACATACATCCACTTGAATGTGTATAAATGAAAATGAGTTTGTTTTTAAGGAAAAGGTTTCTAATAAAACTCTCTTTCTTGCAGCTCTGATAATACTGAACACCTCATAAAAGTTATAGAAATTTTAATCTCAACTGAATGGAACGAACGACAACCTGCACCAGGTAATGCTTTTTGAACACTGTTCTCTCGTTGTTCATTTTTGAGAGCCTTAAAAATGGCAGCTGTAGACCTCCCTGAAGTAACATAAGTTTCTTGTAGAATTACAATCCATAGTCATATGTTACCTTGTGATTTAAAGAAAAAAATAGCTGAGTGGTAGTGTGTACAGTAAATATTATCTGGATTTCAACATTTGCAGATTTTAAATTGTCTTGGTTTTAGGTAAGAGTTGGGAGAGCTTCCTGTACTCTTCAACATTTATGCTTCTACTTGTTGAATAAATTTATGGAGTTCATTTTAGTTGTTGACATTTTTGTTTTTCTAATACTTACAAAGTAGGGGATTTATAATTACTATATAATTTAAAGTATTTTGGAATGTGTTTTTTGGAAGCAGGTATGCTGAGAAATGTCTGTCAAAATAAACATTTTCAATAATGCAAGCAGTATGAAACCGGGGCATTCACTGCAGCAAGTTAGAGCAAGCCAGACACTTCTTTGAAAGCAGGCTGCCGTTCAATTAGCCATTTAACAAAGCAGGAAATGTACACCATGTTAGCAGTGGGTTTAATTTAAATTGATGTATTTTTCATCTACTGTGGAAAGTCTAAACAACCTCACTATGCTGTATACTGGTTAAAAGTTAGCTAATGGAAGCTGATCATTTAGAATAGTGACTAGGATCCTGTAAGTGAAGTGAAATTTCAGGACCAGTAGACAGTGTTGCTTGAGTCTAATGCCTAGAATTTAAATGAAACACCATGAATATATTATGTATTATAGGTAACTCATGTAGATTACCGTATTTATCTCTGTATGAGCAGGCATGGAGACCAGTTACCAGCATCATTTAATGGAGAATTAAGTTGTACTTTTCTATTGGGTATTGCATAGCCAGGCTGGGTTATTTGCGTGTGGATGGGGCAGCCTGAGAGAGGCAAGGGCCTAGGCTCAAAACCCACCTGCAGGGCTGGAATAGAGGATGGAGTGTAGGTAACCACTCAAGATACTGGTGTTGGGAAGGCCTTCTATAGACACGCCCAAAATATGGTACCAAAGGTGGGAAAGGCATCAAATATAATAGATGAGGCAAGCGTGGATGTTCCAGATGTTCCGTAGCAAGCAGAATGTTTAACAAGGATGCCCAGAATTGTAGGTGACCTGTGTCAGAGAAGATTGTCAATAGGTATGGCCTAGGACTTCAGGGGGTGGCCAGAAGGTTTGCATTTCGTGTGACTACGCAGGTCACTTGTGAATGGATTTGGGAGCTCTGTGCTGGTGTTCAGAGGCTTCCTTTTGGCTTAGTAGGAAACAGTGGGGGTCGTGGCATGGAACATGGCATTTGAGCCATTGTTGACTACCGATTCCTAGAGTAACGGCACAGGTGGGGAAGGAAGAGGAGTAGCAAGAATAAGCCCAGCTGAGCTCTTTCACTTGCTCCTGACCAGTGTTGAGGTGTCTCTTAGAGACCAGGGAGAGCTGGGCCCTCCCTACAGTGAAGGGCTCAGGAGTGGTCTTGGTCTTCTCAGCGACCACCCCTCTGGAGAGGGGAGACACATGGAAGCTAAAAGCCAGACAGGGCTTGACAGATACCCTTACGTGAATTTATCACGTGGAGTTTTTGAGAATTTCTACTACACAAAATGTAGAATCAGTGGTGGAGTCTGATTACTCTGACTGGCATAAACTGATTAAACATCTTTATCAGTCTCAGCCTAATTCCACCAAAGTAAAAATGTATCTGCAACCATTTTCATAATATACCCTTAAAGCTGCTTGATGTGTCAGAGGACCCTACATTCCTCTACTAAGAAATTGGTGCGTCAGTTTCAAAGGAGGATTAATTCTGTCAGCTCTGCAAAAAAAAATGACAAAGCCTTGAACATTTGCTAGATTATCCCAGTATTCATGAGGCCTCTTCAAAAAATAAATCCAAGTAATTTTTAAACCCTAGCTTGAGCCGTTTTTCCCTTTGTGTGATATCTTTTAACAATTCTGAAAAGTGTGTAGGCCCTTTGGAATTAGATGGGTGTTTCAGTGTCTCTCACTTGTGAAAACATTATACTGTCCACGCCAGGAACAAAACATCCTGATCCTGAACACCTTTGTAATGACTCCAGTACAGATGATTGGCAGGGCACCCTGGGTTGAAGAAACAATTTCTTGGGCCTGGCAAAAATGCAACAGTTTCCTAGAGGCCTTCATCACTGCCCCAGCACATGCCTACCAGAAGGCTTTGGAAGCCAAGCACCAGTACTTCTCCAGCGAATGGTCATAAATCAGTCATTTGCAATAAACTGCAAAGTACAAAAATCATGACTTGGTATTTTCTAAAAGCAGTAAATATTTTAAGTGATAGTATAAAAAGCATCATTTTAGAGTGGCAAGCATTGTCCAACTTTGCCGTTTAGGACATGAAGAGACTGAGGCAAACAGATCCTGAGAGGTTTACCCTGTGCCACCCGACCAGCGTGTGCCAGAACTGGGTCTGCCCAGGAGCCGCCCCCTGGACTCCAGTCTGTTCTGCCTGCCAACCCTGGCTGCCTGGGTTTTCAGAACCTTCATGAGCAGTGGAGCTGCTTTTTAGTGTCCAATCAAAAACTCTTCTGAAGTTTCAATCATGTAATATACTAAAAATATGTGAAAAGAGCTGCTATGGGTCACAGGTAGTAAAGAGCCATAAGGCACTGTTTATAGCTTTCAGGATAAGGCTCCGAATCACTCCATAAGATGTGCGATGGAAAGGACAGAGTGGGCTTCTGAGTCAGACAGATCTGGATTTGAATCCCAACTCTTTGCTGTGTACTTGCCAAGTTCTTCATCAAGTGACTCACCTTTTCCAAACTGTTTTCCAGACTGTGGAATGGGGATAATGCCTCTCTCCTGGGTTTTTTATGAGGATTAAATGAGCTGATAAATACTGAAACCCATGACCCTGTCTCGCTACTATCTACTGTGTACTCTAGCTTTTGAGGCCTTGCGGGGGCTGGCCTCATTCAGTAGGTCTGACTCCTTCGGTCCTGAATCCTATCAGGCCATTCTCCCTGCTGACCCCACATTCCCAGCCAGCAGAGCTGGGGCCTCTGGGGCCTGTAGGGGCTTCAGTGCATGTCTGAGACACTCTGGGCAGTTGCCATCCCAGTGGGTGCCTTGCTTGGAAGGAGGAAGGTGCCCTTAAATGATACCCTTACTTTGTGGCTTGGTGAGTGGAGCAGCTGTATTTCAGTGCCACTCCTATGTTACCTTGCCTAGGTGCCTTTGCACATGCGCAAAATGCACGGCTGTACACAGCAGCCTCAAACAGTGCCATACACTTCATCTGCACCCAGATGAACATCCTCCCCGTTTTATATGCAGGCTAAGTCGAACCGTTCGATATGTTTATGCCCCTTAAGCACCTTGTCCTCTTAACCGCTCCGTAGTTTTTTCTATTAGTTTGATCTACTCAACTGTGTTTCTAAAGGGCAAGGATGAAGGCTTTTTCTCCTTTTGAACTCTTACTAGCACAGAACTGGGTACAGCATAATCATCCAAAAAAAACTTTTTATTGTTTCATAAACTTCCCAAGAATATTCACACATCAACTCATTTTAATACATCCAGCAACCCTGTGAGGTAAGAAGGAAAACTAAGATTTGGAAAGGCTAAGCACCTAGAATAAGCTCTCAGAAGTTTGTTGATAGTTTGCTGTTCCCTTTGTTACAAAAAGTCTTAAAAATATTTAAAGCCAAACAGCATGTTTTTTTGAATCATTTATGTTATGATTACCCTGTTAATTTAGGTAACTAAAGGAGATTTCTATAGGGCAACCAAGGTAATAATAGGTCCATTTAACACAGGATGCCTTTGAATGAAACCCATTATAAGTGTATTTACATATTTCAGATTTCATGGATATACTCAGAAATACTAATGTAGTATAATTGAAGTCTAATATTGCACCCTCAAACCCAGAGTGGAAAATAAACGACTCTTTCTGCCCCCTGCCCTTCTACACCTGTCAGAGTTAATTTTTAACCACTGGCACATTGCAAAACATTCATCCTGAAGAGCCTGATTCATAAATCTTGTTTTAAATGCTCTGGGCTTGGTTTTCAACCAAGACTAAAGCAAGCAGTAAGGTAGAGGGAAATGACTTTCAGAGTTTTACTTTTCTCTGATTTAATTTTTATTAGGTTTAAAATGTGATCTGACATTAGAGGGTTATTTCAAAGGTGAGAAATGAAACTTTGAAAGCAAAATGGGTGTATATATAATAGATGAGTAGAAGTAAACAGAGGCGAGCCCCACTGTTTTATCAAAAACTAGTAAATTTTATTTGTGCTCCAAAAACAAGACGTATTTCAGTGTGCGCACGCATTGGAGAGGAAAACTCAGTTTTACTTTTGTTTTCGCTATGCAGCCTTCTCTTTGTCTCCAGGGACAGGATCTGGGGGCGGGGGGGGGGGGGTTGAATTAGAGGGGAGGAGTTCTTTATTCTGCTGAGCAATGGGCGTGCCTTTTCAGAAACATTGTAGAATGTGTCCAGTTTTATGCATATGTGAACCTGGGTTTATTTATAAACTTAAATGGACATTTCAGCATAGGATCATTACGAGTACTGGATGTGGGATAAAGAATCTGAACCATCCTGAAAGGCCCTTCTGTCCCAAGTTGTCTTAAGTTAAAATTATGAAGGGAGATATTCATTTACCCTTAAACGAAGATTTTGGTTCATTAATTTTTTTGCTCACTGCCCTCGTTAAAATGGTTTTTGTTCATAAATGATGGCTCACAAAAACATTTCCAGGTTGAAAGCTGCTTGTGGAACATTTGCTACTTGACAGTGATTTGCACATGAGATACCATATTCAGTCTATAACTTTCAAACATATTTTAATGATCAAGAGACATTTTCCTGACTAGATTACATCTGTTGAGAAGTGAAATAATGGCCTTATTTGCCTCTGAAATGAGTTTTACAAAACTCTGAGGAGAGAAACAGTGATACATATTGTTTTAAAGAATCCCTAAGGGAAAGTTAGTTTTCAGTTATGTGTGTTAAGTTTTCCAGTGTGCCTAGGTCTTTGAGGTCCCAGAGAAATGCTTACATTAAAATACAGGTTTTCCTAAAAGAGCTTAGCAGACACATGAAAAATATTTAAGTTATTCTAAAATTTGTTATTTTGATTTACTAGTTATTTGTTGGTGAACCCTCTAGCTTAAGTGACAGTTGTAAAATTATGTTTATTAGTTTATGTGAAACGTGGACATAGTGTGTGAAAGGAACAAAATAATACAAAAAATTGACCATGTTCTCCCAAAGCAGGAGTTACTGATTCTATACTACCAGCAGAGGGCTCCCTTTTTAAGCAAATAAGGAGTATGTGTCTTACAGGTCTCTTTTCAAAGACTAAAATGCAGTGGGAAAAGATTCAGCTCACACTTTCAGTAATATAATAGAACCATGGTAGATGATTGTACGTATTATGAGGAATGTGTTTGAAGCAAAGTTTTCCAGTCTATTTTAAGACTTTCATTCTGTAAGTAGAGGGTGTACTGCTTTCCAGTGGATAATATACTGATGGATTTACAGAGCATTTTAATCTTAGATGGTTTTGACATGAAACATAATGTGAATCCAGACAGGTATGCTTAAGAGACTGATGTTTCCAATGTTTCTAGTTTTAGAAAGGCTATTTTTAAAAGTGGGGCAAGATTATGCAGCTCAGGATGCAGGGGTATTCTCTGAACTAACCATATGTCCCTGTGATCAGATGGCAGATTCACTTACAGACTGTTTTTTCCATTGGGAAAGTAAGTTTTTCAGTATTAATTGCACCAAAGGAAAGTTTGTAAAATCACTTTCATTGTGGGTTTAGCAATACTTCCGAGATACTTCAAGTAGCCCTAAAGGTGGTTCCTGCTGTTTGCCTGTGTGGACTTTACGTGACCATTGGATCACCTTCCCATACAAAGTATAAGGGTAAAATTGTCGGATCTCATTTTTCTGCAAAAGGAATGAAAAGGTAGATTTTTTTAAAAAATTAAAGTAAGCTAAATATAGAAAATAGAAAAAGCCAGAGTTTTGTTAAGTTTTTTTGCATGTGGCTTTAAAAATTACCTTCAGTTTCATTTGTCAGTTTGTACTCTATGTGGCAGAGGAAAGTGAGGAGCAGGACGGTGGGTAGAGAAGGGAATTTGGAACCAAGCTTCAGAAGGCTGGGTTCCAGTCCTACCACCATAATCTTGTGCAAACCACTTCACCTCTCTGGGTCAGATTTTTTTCCCTGTAGCATGAAGGAACTGATCGAAGCGATCTCTAAATTACTTTCTGATTTAAAGCTTGGTGATTCTGTGATTTTTATAGTTACTGTTCTCTGGATAACATTAAAGCCATCAGTGCTGATGCAACTGAAAATTTTCTTAAGTAAAACTTTAATTCTTTAAATAGTAGCCAATAATCCTAATGGTGGTTCATTGCACCCTTCTCAAATAAAGGACAAAAATCCACCAGAACGGTATGCCCTTCTCTACCCTTCTATCCCTTGCCTCGTGTGCCCAGCACATAAACCTAACGCAGACAACCCCTTTTAATTAGAAGGTCATATGGCCATTTAAATGTGAGTTGAAATTGACCGCACAAGAGCCACAGGTGTTTTACTTTTTCTTAATCTTCACGTGGTCATGGAGGGTAGGATGCATGTGGAGTTCTGACTAGTCTTCCTGAGGGTGCCCCCCTGCCATTGAACGTGTCTGTCCTCTGCTTCCTGCCTGAGTTGCTTGGTCAGGGCTTTCCTGTCACACCTGCGGGTCTGTCTGCTAGTGTGTGGGACGAGGTGCAGGAGGTGGACACGAGCGAGGCACTGCGTTCTGGGCTGTTCCAAGAGGCTCAGGCCTTTACAAGTGAGGCTTTGATTCTATTTTTGCTGAACTAGCTCAGCCACTTCCTGTGTTTGGCTGCGCATAGTGCCTCGCTTCACTGTCGGCTTCTTGAGCCAGCCAGCGCGCGCGGCGGCCAGTTAGACTATTTTGGGTCCCCTCACAATGGCCTTCTCATTTCCTCGGCGAAAATGAGCAAGTTGGTCTTGCATTGGCCACTTCTCAGCCGATGACAACTTTGACTTTGACTTGGGCTCCCCTCCCCCTCCCGAAATCCCTAGCTCAGCAAATATTTGAACCTGCCCAAGTTAATCATGAAGCTGCGATCTTTATCTAGGGGAGACGACGTGCGAGCGCCCGGGCTCTTTTCCTCCCCGGTACAGTAGCGAAATCCAGTTGGCTTCTGGTTGGGGAGCCGGCAGTGAGCGGCGGCCGCGACACTCTGCTGTGCCGGCCGGGCGGGGCGCGGGGACCAGCGGTGCGGAGCCCAGAGAGCCGGCGGGCGGGGGGTGCCCTGCAGCGCCCCCACCCCTGCGCGCGCACTCGCGGCTACCGGGCACGCGCACTGCCCGGAGCTGGCTGGGGGGGCGGTGGGGGAGACACCGGGACTTGGCCCACTTGATGGAAGAACAGCTTTTTGGATTTTTTTTTCATTGTCGGAGACAGGCATTTCAAAGGGAAACCGTTGAAATGCATAACCTGCAAAGTAAGTTGCCTTGAATTTGTGCACTTCTCTGCCCCTTCCCTGCGGTTTTTTTTTATCTGAACGGCTCCTTTCTGTAGTTTGTCTTGGGGCGTGCGTGCTTGGTGTGTGTGTGTCTGTGCGCGCACGCCCCTGTAAGCGCTGCCTGGGGAGGGCAGATGGGAGATTAGGGGAGGCACTCCCCCATGTCCTCGAGGGGGGACAGTGCGGGGGAAAGGTGGGGTTGATGTTGGAAGTTCAGGAAGGAGGTACTAATTACAAAGTGCTTGCTTGGCTGGAAGTTGGTGCCAAGCCAGGGCTTGGAGAGACCATGGAAAATCACCTGTCTCCCTGCCTCCTCCTGGGTCAGTTTGCCACTTGAGATCCAGCAGCCGGAATGGTTTGCACCAAGGGCTCCCAAATGCAGGGCCTGGCCCTCTGGGCTGTTAGACCTGCCACCGCTGCTTGGAGGATGTGTCTCCTTCCTTTCGAGAGAGGGTCGACATTTTTATTAAACTAAGAAAAATTTTTTTTGACTCTTATCTGAGATCCTACCCCACCACCACTTTTACCATTTTTATTTGAATTTGAGTTTAGGTTTATCTAAACCCTTAAGCAAATAGAAAAGCATGAGTGGGAGAAGGTGGGAGAGGATATGATGAGCCTGCCTTCTCCAGTAATGGGAAAATGAATTAAATTTCATAATATTTTATGATTCCAAATTTGATAGAAACTCAAAAGAATGAATGTCAGGGCTTCTGTGGTCTTTAAATTGACAAGTATGTGGCATACACATGTACATAGATCACAAAACCCACTATAGTTTTTAAGATGAGCCTCATTTACGTAAGGGGGATAAACCTCCCCCCGTGATGATATTGCGAATGTAAAGAGAGATTGGCTCACAGTGGGAATGTATGTTAGGCTCCAGGAAGGGTAACAGGATTATATGCAGAATGATTTCGAAGAGACATTAGATTTGTAGAGAAATTGATTTCTTTATATTAAATACTACTAAGAAGGAATGTTTGTCCCCAGAATGAGGCATTTGAAATGGGAGGGGGGAAGCGAAAAAAAAAGATTACGTCACCCTCGCCTTCAAGCAATATTAGCATCAAAGATGGATTTATTAGTGAAATAATTTGCAAAGATAACTATCTCTACTCTGCTTTCTGATATATATAGCCTCTTTCTTTTTGAAAGAAGCATCTCACTTTGCCCAGTTTTGTTAGACACTAACCTTAAAATTATTAATAATGTTGACAGTTATGTTTATTATTTCTGCTCATAGGCATCTGCATTCCTATTCGGAAAAGTCTAGTTTTAACTTTGCAATATTTGGTAGAGGAGGAAATTTTATCTATACCTTTTCTTTTAATTGTTCTTTCTAATGTGCATTTGTGACAGTGTTTGAATTCTGAGTTTTCAGCAAATTATGGGGGACTGAAATTAAATACCTAGAGTTGATCCTTTCTGCTTTTAATATACATGGGAGATATTTAAGGACTGTAAAATATAGCTTAGGTATACCATTTTGATGCCTTTGTAAGATTTTTAAACCAAG
>NW_012155284.1:12020480-12050560 GCF_000956105.1 Propithecus coquereli | reverse complement strand
GGGGGGGAGCTCCGAGCTGCAGCATATCAGCTTTTGTCAACCTGCCAACAGCGGAGCGTACCATGCAGCAAAGGAGTAATAAATAAGGAATTAGAAAACTCACTGCTGGAGGAGAACAAATTAAACACCTTTTCGAAAGGATGAGCATGTATACATTGCAGTTCTATTAAATGTAGCTTCTTAGTGAGATTGGGATTGTTAAGGCTGGTATAGAAGGGAACTGATGAAGCAGGAGTGGTCTGGTGACATTTTTCTGACTTGATTGGCTGGGGTGTGTGATGTAATAGGTTTCAGTGCAGCCCCTTATAGGTTTTAAAATGAATTCCAAGACACCATTACAAAGAAAGCCGGACTCTTTTCTTATAACTGAGCTCAGCCAAGGAAACTCTCGCACAAATGTACAACACTGTTTGGAATATGGAAGACCTGGATTTAGAATATGCCAAGACAGATATAAATTGTGGCACAGACTTGATGTTTTATATAGAAATGGATCCACCAGGTAATACTGCGGTATTATTGTAGAGAGCTAGTTAATTTTGTGGCTTTTTAATTTTTTAAAAGCTACTGTAACAGATCCTCTTTAGATTTCTATTTTTATTAATTTGTTTCATTGATAAAAATTAGTTTGCTTGTAGGTTAAAAATTAAACAGATCGTTTTACTGCCTGTAGAAGCAAGCAGATGAGGCTGTGTGTGGTACATGCTTATTCTTACTTGAATGGATATGAATTAAATTCCAGTTTTTCACTGGTGTCTTTTGTTAATCGTGGTCCTTCCCTAGTTGGGGTATAGTGTTGTATAGTGTCCCTGTAATTAAATTGATGCATCTTTTGTGCTGCTTTTCTCTGTTGACAGTGAATGAGAACAGTGTGGTACTTTGCAGTGATAACACTTGGTAGTTTAGAAAGCATGTAAAATGTAGCAGTGATTGCAACTCACTTCTCTAGGACCTGAAACTACTCTAAATCAGATGTTGAGACTTTGCTTGCTCTCTCTTGTGTTAAGGTATTATAATGAAGAAAGTTGACTTTCATTATTTAGTGCTAGTCTTTGTAAAATATTCTTGATAGGCACCTGAAATCATTTTTGCATAAATTAAAATAGTAACAGTCCTTTAAAACTTATTACTTGGAATTTAGCCAAAAATCCTAGATTTGGTTCCTAAATTCTTTTATCCTAATATTAGCCTTCCCCCCAATTAAGAAATTCAGAAACATTGTAGTCTTTTATTTGTCACCAATTCATAGGTCTGAATACTGGTTCGACATTGAGGAAGGGGGATATGGTTTTTAATCAGTCCTAGCATAGAGAGCACAATTTATCCAACAGAATATTAACAGGAATACTAAAGAGATTTAGGGCACAGATGAGTTTCTTAAAGTGGCTTTCGGCAGAACAGTGCCTAAAATACTAAGATTAGAGAAACCCAATTCCTCCTCTTAAAACATACTGCTGTAGATGAGCTTTTTTATTACTGCAACAGCATTTGTGGAGGACAGAGACCGAATTTGTCTTTCGTAATTAAATAAGAGGAGGAAATTAAAGCCAACTCATGTTATTCCTGCTGCTCATATGTTCATAGTTTCTTACTTTAGATGGATTTGACCAGGCATGAAACTTTAATATAACTAGAATCTAGAAGTAGAAAATGTCATGACTCTGGATTTACTTTGAAATTTATTCACATAGCCAGCCCAATTCGTTAGTTTCTAAGGTTCTCCCTCTCTCTCTCCTTTTTAGTTTCATTTCTTTTTGAGCCATCCTCTGAAAGATTCTTTCTTTTAAAGAACACTGTCTTCCATGGAATTGTGAATTACTGCTGTATATTTCAGTTACTCTAATTTTTCTTTTTTTTAAAAAATAGAAATGTTATTGATTTAAAGAAATGTGGGTCTTAGTTGAAATGTTCAATTATAGTTGGGATTACAAACAACTTCTTCTTTCTTTTTCATCTGCAGCACTGCCTCCTAAACCACCAAAACCCACTACTATAGCCAACAACGGTATGAATAACAATATGTCCTTACAAGATGCTGAATGGTACTGGGGAGATATCTCGAGGTAAGGCTACAGAAACTATTCGTTTTCACTAGATACAGAGAGTTTTAGATTAAGAGAAAGAAAAGCACCAGCTTGCTAAGTTCCATTTTTAGGATATCATCCAACATAAGCATGAAGCATAGTTGGTCCTCTTCCAAAGACGTCCAGAAAAAGTCACTGAGCACTGGAGAACTGTGGGTGCTGGATGCCACAGGAAATTAAATACCCGGGAAGTTTCGTTACTGACAGAGATGTCAGGGAAACACTGGGGTGAAATGACACCGCCTAAGAGCAGAGAGTAAAGGCACTCTATTAAGCCAGACTCGAGAATTAATGTTGTTGTCTTAAACACAACATAAAATGGCATTGTTTTCTTAACTTTTCTGAGGGGGGAGTAGGGGGTTGGGGAAACCTTTTTGAGATCATGACTTTTTGTGATTTGTCAGAGAGATTATAATGTTTGCTTAAAAAATAAATAAAAACTTTGTACCACAGATATACCAGTAGTGAAAGTGGGTACTTTTTTTTTTTTTTTTTTAACTCCTATGCACCTGTTTATAATGAGACTGGAATTGTTAATATTTCTATATAAACAAAGAAGAAATTGGTAAGCTTTGAAACTATAATTCATAAATACAAATCTATGGGTACAGGAGGTATATTCTGCTCAATTTTGCTGTGAACCTAAAACTGCTCTAAAAAAAACCTGTTAAAAAAACAATGTAAACCCTATGATTACTAAATCCTTGGAGTGAGCATTGTCTTGTGTTCTTTTTAGGGAAGAAGTGAATGAAAAACTTCGAGATACAGCAGATGGGACCTTTTTGGTACGAGATGCATCAACTAAAATGCATGGTGATTATACCCTTACACTAAGGTGAGTCAGGGAATATAGCCAAAATTGCAGTGTTTGGGTTGGTATTAAACGTATTTATTAGAAAATTTTAATACCATTATTTTTATATTTATAGGAAAGGAGGAAATAACAAATTAATCAAAATATTTCACCGGGATGGGAAATATGGCTTCTCTGACCCATTAACCTTCAATTCCGTGGTTGAACTAATAAACCACTACCGGAATGAATCTCTAGCTCAGTATAATCCCAAACTGGATGTGAAATTACTTTATCCAGTATCCAAATACCAACAGGTAATGAAAACTGAATTATCAACATTATATTGTTTAGACAAAATACTTTCAAAACATTTTGAAGCAGATGAATTACATGTAATCAAGTTTGAAAAACTTTACACTTGTGATCACAAAGTTGCAATTTTATAAATGCTAAATAAAATAGTAATTTTAAAGATTTTTCCATGTCAGCTATTTTGTTAATTATTATTTGATTAAATACCTATCCACTGAATTTATTTTTTTGCCCTGTGATTTTTAATCTTTCTAGGATCAAGTTGTCAAAGAAGATAATATTGAAGCTGTAGGGAAAAAATTACATGAATATAACACTCAGTTTCAAGAAAAAAGTCGAGAATATGATAGATTATATGAAGAATATACCCGTACCTCCCAGGTGAGTTTTCGTGAAAATCATATTAAAAGTTCAGAACTCTTAGTTATTATAAGCCTAACATGTTATATGTAGCTTCAAAAAAAAAAAAAAAGTTTCTGTGAATCATTGTGGATTATTTGAGCATAATATCTCTAAACCTTTTTAAATGAAGTCAGTCTACAAGGATCAGTCTAATAAATTAAGTTCGCAAGATAACTGAAGAGGTCACTGTGAGTTTTAAGGTTATTTGACATAATTCCTGATTGAAGAATTCTGTTTAGTTTGGAAGTTAATAATAACTGGGAGTTTCACAGACTTGTCTAATCTCTGCCTAGAAAAGGAGAGGCTACCTTTACTTCCATGTTTTCCTAGAGACTTACTTATCTCTGGACCATCATGTATCTGGGACCGCCAGAGGGAGTAGAAGGCAACATGGATGTTCTAAGCTGGAATAGCTTTTAAAAAGATAAAAACTGTAGGAATATTGCCAAACAATCATTTTCCATAGATTGAGAAAATTCTCCAAAGGAAATGTGTATTCCTGTGATACTGTTTTAATGGGTTTTACCCATTAATTCAAGTCCCACCCTGCGAACACATGCTAGATAATAATACAGATCAAATGTCCTGGTAGTATCTTGCAGTAAGAAATTGTTTTATGAAAGGTATGACATTGTCTTATTAAAATTGTATTGCAGGAAATCCAAATGAAAAGAACAGCTATTGAAGCATTTAATGAAACCATAAAAAT
Source organism: Propithecus coquereli (assembly GCF_000956105.1). Classification (NCBI taxonomy): domain Eukaryota; kingdom Metazoa; phylum Chordata; class Mammalia; order Primates; family Indriidae; genus Propithecus; species Propithecus coquereli. Next base: position 12,046,257 of record NW_012155284.1, on the reverse strand, counting down.
ATTTGAAGAACAGTGCCAAACCCAGGAGCGGTACAGCAAAGAATACATAGAAAAGTTTAAACGTGAAGGCAATGAGAAAGAAATACAAAGGTTGGTAAACCATGGGTATTTTCATTGCCCTTGTGCTAGAGATGACCCAAATCCTCTAAAACTGCTTAGAGATAATCTCGCTTTCTGTGCTTCGAATAATTTTAAAATGACAGGAAGAGAAAACATTCTTTACCTGAGGAAAACTGTTGGAAAGCCAATAGTGAAACTTTTCATGAACTTTGGGGATTCTTCATGATATACCCAAGTAATTACAGATGCATTTCTCTTGCCTATAGGATTATGCATAATTATGATAAGTTAAAGTCTCGAATCAGTGAAATTATTGACAGTAGAAGACGACTAGAGGAAGACTTGAAGAAGCAGGCAGCTGAGTACCGAGAGATTGACAAACGTATGAACAGCATTAAACCAGACCTCATTCAATTGAGAAAGACGAGAGACCAATACCTGATGTGAGTACTCCAGATGAGACCCTGTACGTGGACAGTAATTGCCAGAATGAAGGATGACTTACTAATGCATTTTCTTTTCAAAACTTTTGCAGGTGGTTGACTCAAAAAGGTGTTCGTCAAAAGAAGTTGAACGAGTGGTTGGGCAATGAAAACACTGAAGAGTAAGTAGTTACCAAAGACGGGGATACTGATAAAGACCCGAGATTTTTCTCATCTTAGGAAAACGCAGGACTTGCATTGTTTTTAGAACAAGTGAGGAATTTTACTGAGTTTGGAGCAACTCATAGGAGAAAATGTATAAACTGTCATTACCCAGAATTTTTTAAAAGGAAAGCTTAGCTAAAGAGAACTTGGGTTTATTTTTTACCCCTAACTCTGTGAAATGACCTGCTGTTGTCCATAATGATGTCCCTGAACATCTGAAAAATCCCAAAATATTTTTGGAACAATCAGAGAAAAAATTACGTTTAGTGTATTTTGAAGCTTAAGTATATGCTTTGTTTGAATTACGTGAAAACTGGCAGCCTTCCTAGTCAGTCAATTTCCTGATCTAAACTGGATAAATAAGATTATTTAATGCCTTCCCCTCTGCCCAGGTACCTGAGAGTGGTTGCTGACTTGAAAACAAATAGTATAATTTATTGTTAACTTTTGTCCTGGGGAGCTTGAGGCTGAACACTCAGAGAGCTCAGGCCGAGGCAGATGCATGGCAGCCTGTCTGACATGCTGGGGCGGGGAAGGGCCCTGCTTCGGGGACACAGCGGAGCAGGCTGGTGGCTCCCGCATGCATCTTCATCGAGAAACCTTCTCTCCTGCCTCCTCAGCCAATATTCACTGGTGGAAGATGATGAAGATCTGCCCCACCATGACGAGAAGACGTGGAACGTCGGGAGCAGCAACCGAAACAAAGCTGAAAACCTGCTGCGAGGGAAACGGGACGGCACTTTCCTTGTGCGGGAGAGCAGCAAACAGGGCTGCTACGCCTGCTCCGTAGTGTACGTATCTCCCGCGCGCACACGTCTCGCGAGATGTTTCCTTCGTTCATCCTTGGGGGCGAGGATTCGAAAAAGTTCTAGGCTTGGAGAATCTCCGTACAACAGTGTAGAGAAGGAACTAACACAGGCGTGCTAGCATGTTAAAGTCTAGCCAGACGCATCTGTTAATAGGCTCTAATGGAAAGAAACAAGCTGCTGTTCATTTGGAAGACTTGGGCTTTTGGGTTCCAGTTCAGCAGCTAGTTAAGCATGAGACGTCCTCAAGTCTTTTTTTCTTGCCTTTAAAATGAAAATAGCAATGCCTGCCCCTGCCCCCCCCCCTTTTTGCAGCCTCCCAAGGCTAATAGAGTAAGGTAATTCACCCACAGGTAAAGTACCCATCAGGAGCAGATCAAAACAGCAAGACAAAAGACCCCGATTACTGTCCTTGAGATAGGTGCGCCCAAGAGAAGACACGTTTGGGGAGTACTTTGAAAAGTTAGTGATCACTAACATTGCCGTTTCACAGAAGTAAAGTTTCTAAAAGTATGTTATACTCCATGATCAACCTCCATTTGCTCAGAGTAGTAAAGACAAGGGACTAGGAGAATACAGAGGAGATGCACAGCTAGAAAGTTGTGTAGACATTTCCAGGATAGCCCGAAAGAAGAGATCCTATTGATAACCATGGTGACAGTGCTCGTCACACTGCAGCACTAATGGTAGTACTCAGAAGTCACCATTTGCTGCATGCCAGGCAGTCAGTCAAGCACATGGCATGCATCGTCTCATTTCAGTCTTCAAGGTAACCTTATTGTCTATATTACTTATTGTCTACCTTTTAAACCATTTTCAAAATAGAGCAGGTCAGTGACACTGGCTTACCTACCCAAGATGCTCAGCCTGAGTAAATAAGTGACCAAGCTGAGGGTCTGCAGTAAGGTAGGACTGTTCCCCCTAAGCTGAGATTGGCTTGCATACAGTACTCTTTCATGATGATGATTTTATTAAAGACACCCATGGAGTCGTGAAGTGTCCCGGACAATCTCAAAAAGCTGTCGTCTTTTCTCTCTTCTCCAGGGTGGACGGCGAAGTAAAGCATTGTGTCATAAACAAGACAGCAACGGGCTATGGCTTCGCCGAGCCCTATAACTTGTACAGCTCTCTGAAGGAACTGGTGCTACATTACCAACACACCTCCCTCGTGCAGCACAACGACTCCCTCAACGTCACACTAGCCTACCCGGTATATGCACAGCAGAGGCGATGAAGCGCTCACCCTCGGATCCTTCTGAAGTTCAACCACCTGAGGCCTCTGGAAAGCACAGGGCTCCTCTCCAGCCTGACCTGTGAATTGAGCTGCAGAAACGAAGCCGCCTGTCTTCAGATGGGACTAGAGCTTTCTTTGACGAAAAAGAAGTAGGGGAAGATACGCAGCCTAGGGCTGTGTGATGACCACACGTGTCTAATGCCGAGTGCTTATCCTTCCTTTCTTCCCCTCTTTTTTTTTTTTGTTCTGTTTTGTTTAAAGCCACAACAACACAAAGAGAAAAAGAAATGCAAAAATCTCTGCGTGCAGGGACAAAGAGGCCTTTAACCATGGTGCTTGTTAATGCTTTCTGAAGCTTTACCAGCTAAAAGTTGGGACTTTGGAGACCGGAGGGTATAGAGGGCAGAAGAGCCCTCCTGGCCTGAGGATGCTCGGTCCAGCCTGGTTTAGCCGGGGTGTTGCTGTGCACAGTCGACCCAGACACATCGCACTGTGGATTATTTCATTTTCTAACAAATGAACGACATGTAGCAGAAAGGCACTTCCGCTCACGAGGGACACGTTGGGAGAACCTCAGTTCGTGTGTGTGCAGAAGAAATTATGTCATAGCCAAGTGCCAGAAAGTGTTTTGTTTAAACTTGTCCAAAAAAAAAAAAAAAAAAAAAAAACCCACCAACAGAATAATGGAACTTGGAAAACAGGACTTTAAAGGACATTCAGTATATAAAATATGTACATAATATTGGATGACTAACTATCAAATAGATGGATTTGTATCAATACCAAATAGCTTCTGTTTTGTTTTGCTGAAGGCTAAATTCACAGTGCTATGCAATTCTTAATTTTCGTTACGTTGTTATCTCAGTTTTAAATGTACCTTCAGAATAAGCTTCCCCACCTGTTTTTGTTGCTTGAAAATATTGTTGTTCCTGATTTTTGTTAATATTCATTTTGTCATTATCTTTTTTTTAAAGAAGAAATGTGTACAGGATGCCAGTGAAAAAGGCTTCAGAATGAAAAATATTTTACATTTTTTCTTGTACAGAGTACTTGGGTGTTAGCCCAAGGTTAAAAAGTTCATAACAGATTTTTTGGACTAAATGTTTTGTTGGGCAGTGCCTGATAAGCTTCGAAGCTGCTTTATTCAATAAAAAAAGAAAAAGAGATGAATATGACAAAGTATCACTGAGTCCAACGATGTTTTAAGACTCTTAAAATACGGTACCTGGCAATGTTTGTTTCATAAAGAATTGTGAACTTCTTGAATCTAGGGAGGGGAGATGTAGCCAAGGGATGTGGCCAGGTAGGGTGGCGGGAGGGGTGACAAGGTGGTATGCACTTTCTCTTTCTCATGATTACAGAGAAGTGAATAACTGCAAAGGGAAGTTGCTTATACTTCAGTCTTTTCTCACTTTGATTTGCTAGTTGTTATTAATGACAATTATAAACCTCCTGTAACAGTGTAGCTGGTCAGGTATTTCAGTTCTTATGAATTTTGGGTTCCTGGAACAGAGCTCGCTTTTGTTTAGAACACTGATTTAAAGGTATAATCTCTGCCTTTAGAAAAAATATCTTTCTCTAACATTAGACTATCCATTATAACCAACCAACATTCATTTTAGAAAAAGCATGATCTGAAAAAAATATTCTTAGTTGGATATTTGTTACTTCCCTAGCTTTCCATTCAGTTTAGAACATAAAGCAGATCGACACAATCATACTGTCACTGTTCTAGACTGTGTGGAGCTCTCTAAAGGCCATTGCAGGAATCCGAAGGGAGGTCCTTTTCATTCATCCAAATAATTACGTGTTATACTTCACCATGGAGAAAGGAAGATTATTAGCGTAATCTTTCCAATTTAGGGCAAGAGTGCGAGGTCTCTCCCTGATTTACATATGCAGAAGCTGTTATGTTCAGTAGGAATTGTACATATGTTGGGAGGAATGAATACTAATTATAATCATGGTCACTACCCTAGTAGATTAAAATGGAATCATCTTGCAATTTCAGTTTCCCTTTCTCAATATTAGACAGATTCACCCGCAGCTATATTTCTCTTCAAGTACTAGGGCGAAGGGTTCTTTCGTTTAATGTTCCTTTTAAAAATCTTTTGAAAGAATCAATCTTGCAGCTGATTAATCATATGTAGAATGTATTATTTTCCTTCTTTACGTGAAGCTACTCATACTCAAGCAAAAGTCAGACAGCCAGACTGTCAGCCCTCAAACTTGACTGTACTGATCTGACCATCTCCCTCTCATCACCAGACAATTGATGATTTCCCTGGTTTTAGTCTCTGAGTGTCTTTGCTTTAACACTTGTGATGGTGATATCCTTCCAGATTACACAGAAGTCTAACAGTTAATTAGTTAATAGTAGTTTATAAACTGGGTTTGTGGGGGTATTTTTAGTAGCACATCATGTATGCTATTAAATACAAATAGTTTTCATTTAATTTCTAAAATATAAGATCTGAGATTGAATGTTTTATTAAAAGCTACAGTTTTGTGAATGTTTTTGCTTCAACACTCTTTGCAAGATGACATGGTATTTAGGCAGTTGCCTTATTTTTGCATCTCACAAGCATAAGTGCAATAGATTTTTTCATTGAACGGGAAGGCAGGATTCATTGTTCCATCTCACAATGAGTTACACCAGACCTATTCTGCCGGATGCCTTTTTGATTGCAGTGTAGCATGCCCACTGCATTTGTCCTCTTAGATATTTGGCCAGCAGGGCACTTTGGGTTTAATCAGTCATCTCTTAACAACATCATCCGAGTGGCTCGTGAGTATGAATGGATACGGCAGAAGCACTCCTGATATGTGATTTTATCCATGCATCGGTTTTTCCCACCCAACATAGCATCCTAAAGCCAGAAACTAAGCTGCAGAGAGGCTGTGATAGGGCATGGAAGTGGGAGCATTGGGACCTCATATTATACACAAGAGAGATCATAACCACCTGAAAAGGCAAAAAGCATGTGTTTGCAACATCTGACAACTTCACGGCCTTTCATATATGTATATATGTATATGTGCATGGACTGTGTTTCCAGTACACCTTTCAACCAAAACAGATGCACAGTCGTTGAGTTCAAGTACATAACAAGCAAATGTCGAGTACGATTCTTATGTTTGTGTATGGGTTATTTTCCTTTGAGGTTGCTTTGTTTTGTCTTATAAAGGTGAAAAGTGTTTGCAAGTGAAGTGAGAAGTTCGTATTTCTTTGGCTTTTTTGTGTTTTTAAGTTACTCCCTTTAGGGAGCTGGTCTGGATGACTTAACTTGGAAATCCTTGTTTTCAGTGTGTCAAGTCAAAGTGTGTTTATGTGAGCTGTCACTGTGGGGAACAAATTGCTTTGTCATATAGCTGGTTATGAACTAGTAACGTGTTCGGGAAGTCCTACTGATGTTCCTTATTGGGAGAAAAATTCTGCTGGTTTTAACAACTGTGCTTTTGCTATGCATGGTATCCAAGTCCATTGGCAAGCAGATCATGATACCTGTTTAAGTTTAGGGTCATTTAAAGAAAGGGGCAGTTTAAAGCACAATGCCTCACATGGGACACAGTTGCAAAATGCCAAATTCTTGTTTTTTAAAAATCTAGTTATATAAAAGATTATATAGGTGGGGAGGAAATAGAATAAGTGAGTCAATTGGACAGACTATCCAACTTAACATTAAACTTGTCACCATGAGATAGCATTAGCTGCCCAGGATGCTGCTATTAAAAAAAAAAAAAAAAAAAAGGAAAAAAACAAAAACAAACAAAAAAAACCATTTATACCTGTGTATTTTTTAAAGCTACAATCTGTTCAATGTTTTTACAAATCTGTTTATATGACATTGTTAAAATAAAGTTGGTCTTTTGACGAGAGGGAGGATGTCATGGTCAGTTGTAATTTTGCCTTTACAAGGCAACTGGGACGGGGGGGTGGGGGGAGTATGCCTCCTTGACATTTTGTTCAAGTTATAGATTCAATGGAGCTATGTCTTGTTTTTAAGTTGCTTTAATGCATTGTATTAGGTCTTCAAACAGAATAAAGGTTGTTTTGAAACTTAAGTTCTGGTTTGAAATATTATCAGCTAAGAAATATTTCTGAAGTGGCTCTCTTGCTGCTGTTTGTCATCTCCCACCCACCCCCTTTCATTCTGTAATAGTATCCCATTATCTCATTTTTATACCGTGAGCATATTTAGTGGTCACGTGAATGACAGCTCAACGTTATTTACATAATTTCACTGTATCCTTTTCTTTTTCCCCACTGTATCCTTAATGACAGAAAGACATTCCTCTAGGTGATGTCATTTCAAAGAACATGCTTACTATACGAAAGCCAGATTATATAGATATAGTATACATATTATATAGATTGATCCATAAGATGTACCCACTGTCCCTCAGTTTCTCTCCCCTCCCTCCTCCACATGCATCCCCCAACTTTGAGAGTCATCCTCTAGTAACGAGTTTGCTAGGGTGTCCCGGTTTTGTCTTTGCATTGTATCGGCTGCATGTTTTGAACACTCACAGTGCTGGGAACAAGGTACACCTCAGATGCAAGTTTGACATTGTATCATCTAGTCAAGACACACAAGTCTCACTGTGAAATAACTTCCATTTACTTTGATTGCTAAATGAACTTACAGCCATGTCACCTTGCATGTATATGGTGCTCACTTGACATAGGCACAGTGAGGGTCCCAGATCTGAAAACAACCTGGGCCAGTAAGGAGGAGAGGGGTATACAAATAGTTACTGTCATGGAAACAGTGACTAACATTCGTTGACTGTGGCAGTACCTCTGAGATTCATTTCCTACTTTCCCCCTGCTCTGTTTAGTATCGTGGAGAACTGTATTCCCTGGGTCTTTTGCCTTCTGACTTCTAGGTAGTGAGTCTCCTCCATGGCTCCAACTCCTGCCAGATCGACCCTCCCTTCCAGGCCTGACCCTCCCTGCCCACTCCAGCTCTCAGGAGAAGGCCCTGGCACCGTAGCCTCCTTCTGTTTTACTCTAGTGCTAAACCTCTGCTTTTCCTACCACCCTGTTTGGTTTCTGAGCTCTTCCATCCACCTGAGTAATTAATTCTCTTTACTCAATTCTCTCTGTAAGAGCTAATTTCTTTATTCCTGACTGGACTGTGATTGATAGACCAAGTGATTATTATCCATTATGCTCTTCCTATGCCTTATCTGATTTAGTCCTTCCACAATTATGTAAGTAGAAGATATCCCCATTCTACAGATGAGAAAACCAAAGCATAGATATGAAATGACTTGCTCAAGATCACGCAGCATATTAGAGAAGGGTAAAATGCATAGGCGATCTGACTCAAGGCAGAGCTCTTCACCCTTGTGCTGTAATGCAACGGCCTTCCAGTGGAAAATGCACCAGGGAGTGCGAAGAAAGTTCACTCATAAGTATTCCTGGTGGGAAGCTACACCATGTAGCGTTTAATCAGTGCACAGGTGGCCAGTGATGCATGGCAGAAATAGCTCGGGCCTGCTTTAGACTCGTGGTTCCCAAAGTGTGGTCCCCAGACTAATAGCATCAGCATCACTCAGAAACCTGTTAGAGGTCCAAATTCCCAGCCCTCAGCCCTGCCCTACACACAGTGGGGCTGGCAATCTGTTTCAACAAGCTCTGAGTGACTTTAATGCATACTAAAGTCTGAAGATCGCTCCTTTAGATCACCTGATTATTGAAATAGTACTTCTAGTATTTTAATTAAAAACCATTACCATTAATGAGCAATATGATACTTTGATATAATTTATGCTCAAAGTATAGACTCCATTAAAAAAAAAAGAAAGAAAGAAAATAGACTGATTTGCAGTTTAGGAGATCCAGGTTGGTCTTATCTCTGTGTTTAACCAGCCGTGGGAACCTGGCAAACTCAGGGCACCTTTGAGGCCTCTAACTTCTTATCTGTGAAATAAAGGTGTGGGTCTGGATGATCTCTGGGATTCCTTCTAGCACATAAGCTGTGATTTGGTGTGCTGAATGAAACTGCTCAGTTCCCCAATTCTCCACGGACCATTTGGGCACAGTTATAACCCACAACACAATTGGTGGCCCTTTGGGCTGCCAGTGATAATGTCTGAGTGAAAGCATTCACAAAATCAGGGTCCATGTCTCTTCCTGACATCTTAAAAGCTACACTTCAAGTAAATCAAAATTGTCAGCCCAGTTCTTGCCAGTGTGGAGGGGAATGCACTTGGAAATGACATTTTGCACATCTATCCAAAGCACGAGGCACTAATAGAATGTGGCCCACCAAACTCTCTAGGGCATGGCAGGAGGTGGGTAAGTATAGTCTGTTAAGACCTGATGGTGTCATCCCATTTAAAAAACCTTTTTTTCCTGAACTTCTCCCTTAAAATGTCTACCTAAAAATAGGAATCTGTTGCAATATCTTAAGTATAAATAGATACAATTGATTGTTCACTATCCAAACTTCAGATAATCTTCTCAAAAGACAGCACTTTGTAATCTCCAGCTTGGTACTGATGTCATAAATCAGCTCAACAGAAAACTGCTGAGATGCTTTAGAAAAAAAAAAAAAAAACATAAATGAGTAACCACCAACATGCTTATCTGCATTTTGCTTTCCAGAAGGAAATGTAGAAATTCCCTTCTCTCTGTAGCACGACCTCAGGCTTAACTTGTTAAATAAAAAAATTCTAAAGCTATCCTTGTCCTGACACATGCAAAGGTTTGGCCTATAAGAACAGGACAGTCAACCTCTACCACCACTCATCATGTTGAGGACAAAGTTACAAGATAGCTCCATTCATCATCGGGACTGCTTATTAGAATTATGGTTTTGACTGGAAGATATACCATACGTTGTATGACTAACCCACTGGAACCAATTTATTTATGGAGCTCTCATTTCAGAGCTGGGTGATTTATAGTCCGAGCCCTCACAAATCAAAAGATATGGATAACTTCATCACAATGGAGAAAGTGTGCTGGTCACTGTATTACATATTTACTGTCATCTAACAGAGGCCCTGCGCCACACGGCTTGGAGCTTTAAATAGTTTTGTTGACAGTGGTGATGATCTGTTTCTTTGGGCCTGTGAGGATGAGACATTCAGTTTACTGATTCATTCAAAGCTCTGAGCACCTACTATGTGCTGGACACTGTACTTCCTTCTGGAGGTCCAGTGATAAACACGACAGGTGAGATCAAAGATTGCAATTTGTTGAAGGCAAACTCTTAAACAACTGCTGTCTAGCACGAGATGTATAGGAGAGAGAAATGAACTCTAAACCTCTAGAGGCCAGAGGGAGGAGTCGGGCAGAGCTGCAGCTAGATGAGGACATCTCCAGTGTTTCCCAGTCCAGGTACTCCTGCTGCTTGCTCCCTCCCAGGCTTCATGCGAGCTCATTCTGCTGAGGCTAGACCATTGCACGTCTTTAATGCCATCCCTTTTCAGGTGAAGTATTTGGCTTTTCAAGTACTGCCAAAAGCATTATCTCCATTATAAGTTCTCCCCTGGAATTGCACGTCCCCACCTGTGGTTCCCATGCTGCAGGTGGTTCAGACAGCTGACATCACACCCCTCAGCCCCAGGCAGGCCGCTGTTCTCCCTATTCAGGGACAGATGCCAGGGCCTCACTTGGCTCATTGCCTTGGCACATTAGGTGTGATCTGTGCACAGTTGCACCTTTTCCTTTTATTTTAGATGAGAATTCTCAACCTTCTCTGCACATTAGAATCACTTGGCTATCGATTTAATAGGAAACGTAACCTATTGGATTGGAGTCTCTGGGGGTGAGGATTAAATAAGATGTATAGGATGCACCTGGAACGTGACTGGCATCTAATGCATGGAACCCAATAAATATGGTTGTAGGTAAGACCTGCCTATATATTAAGACTATGTTCCCAAGGACTCTCTGCAACTTTGAATTGCGGTAGTTCTTAGTATAGGGATGGACGTACGGTAGACCACTCAAAATATATTTACTTAACTTTTAGAATGTCATATATTTTACATAAAAATATTTATCTTTATCTTCTTCCAGAAAACATTTTATTTTACTTTTATTGGTTCTTAGGTCCATGGCATTGGATTGCTCATAATTCAACACACTAAAATCATTGATCCATGCATGGTTAGCTATTCTATTTATTATTCCAGAAAAATAGTGTATAGCATTTTATTAAATACAGGCATGACAAGATTTAAAAATGACCCATATAAAATAGATGCAAAACAAGTAGTACATGAGTACATGAGCTTTCTATCAGCCAGGCAAAAAAGGACCACATGATGGTTTCATAGTCCTAATGCTCCAATAGGACAAAGTCGTTAGTGTGAGCTAATCACTTTTCTTGCCCTGATATTTGAGAGGACTCTGTCAAAGGGATCTTTGTAAATGATAGTACCTCTTACACAATGTTCTCAATGTAAACAATTTTTTTCAGATATCTTCTCCATACGGTGCTTTCTTATTCACCTTGTGGTAGAAACCTAATGTTGTTCTAGAAAAGAGGCTCTGCGGCTTGGCTCTGGAACCCTGCTTGAGTTGCATCCTGTCCATTTCCTAGCACTCCTTGGGCTGCACCCACTTCATGTCTGAGAAAGCTGCTCTGCGAGTTTGGCAGAAGGAAAGGCCAACAAAATCAGGGACGGCTGCTTATGTGTTAGACTGTTCCAGGCCAGCAGCTCAGTGGTGAATCTCTTTTCTAGTCCTTGTGACATCTCGGGCAGGGCCACGCTCAAAGCTGTGAGGACTGGACACCACACTCTGTTATCTAGATATTGGCTTGGTCTGGAGCCTGACTCGATGTGGCATTACATTTTGTTCATCATTTTCCCATGAGATATACTATAATTCTGGTTTTTTTTATTGTTTATTTTTTAACACTTCATCTCCCCAAAATAAATTTCAATGATACATTTTAGTAAAACCCATGAAACTGGAAGTCCAAGTTTTCTGGCTTTTTTTTTATGGGGAGAGGTTGTCATCGATACATGGATCTTCACACTGTATAGGGGAAGGACACGCTTGCAGCCCTGGCTTGGGCAAGGCAAATGCATTCCATGTAACCAAAATGTTTGTACCCCCATAATAGCCTGAATTTTTAAAAAGGGGGGACTAATAAAAATACATGGATCTTTTGAGAAACTCTTGCAAAAATCTGAGCACAGGATAGGATGAAGGAAGTTTGAATCAGCCTATGATTTAAGATATTTGAAGGGAAAGTATCTCTGGGAAGTAGGTGGCAATAAATCCTTAGCAGAACTACGGCACATCACCCTACCTCCCCCATTTTAGGGAAATTGAGGCTCGAGATAAGGGTGAGCTAGAAGACGTTCAACCGTCAGCTTTTCTACACATTGCTGAATGCAGAGTTGGGAAGAGGTGCACAGTAGCACGCCGATATATGGTATTGCCACCATACAGATGCAATAGGTGAAGACCTCAAGACTGTTGATAATAAAATGTAGTAAAGCTTTTAGAAAGTGATGAGTTTTGGGTATTTGATAGTAAGTTTATGATTTAATTTTTAATTTCTGTGTATAATTTATGATTTTGAAGTTCGTACCATTTAATTTTTAGTAACAGCTGTATGTAACAGCTAGCTCACAAGATACCTGAAAATGCAGCCATTGGCTCTCCCCAGTTGATTTGAGTCAGCTCCAGCACACACTGGCATTTGCAAAGGGCCAAGTCTTAAAATTAAGGATGCTTTGGGAGACGCATCGGATGTTGACATGCACCAACTGGCTGTGGAGCTCACATCCAGCTTCTGCTTAGAAGGATGGTTGCTAAGAAAAGCAGATGTAGCTCCACACCAGGTTCCTAACAAAATTCGGAGGAGCAGACTGTGTCCTGGCATTTAGGGCTGTCACAATAAACGTGGGAAACAAGTTGGAGCAATGACTATTTTTTATCAGAAGGTCTGCCTTATCCCATCATAAAAAAATGGTTTCCTAATCTAGAAAAAAACTTTCCAAAGTTTTAATATCTTTCAAAATTAAAAGCTTTAAATTATTAAAAACATACACTTAACTCCCCATCCCCCACCATATCTGGGATTAAAAGATTTGAACAGAGACCTATATAATCTCAGGAAAAATCCTTATGTACTCCAAATACTAATTCACACAATCTTCCTGCTGTAGAAATTTTACAGCCAATCACGGGGTATATGAAATGTTCTAATAATTAAAATGAAGGGGACATTTCTGTAGGGTTAGAGCAAATGTCTCCCATGTAAAACAAATTGACTCCAGAAAACAGGATAAACTAAATCAATTTCTCTGAAACTGGAGAGAAGCTTGTATTTATACAAAGGCAACAATTTGAGCTCAGGTCTAATTGCTATCAGATGAAACATACCATTAGCAAACTTAAAAATGGAGTGGTTTCAGTAAAAAAAAAAAAAAAAAATTGGATGCTATAGAAAGAAACGAGTAAATTAGAAGAATTATGCAAGATATCTTCTCAGAATACAGAGAAAAAGAGAAAAGAGATGATCATGATAAGTGAAAAGGCTAGGAGACCTAGAGAACAGATGGAGGAGATCTAATACATACATACTAGGAATTCCAGGAGAGAACAGAGCAGATAAAGTCCTAATGAAAGAACTGATAGAAAATTTCTTTGAGCTGAATAAGGATTGAGCCTACACATACCAAGGGCCCACTAAATAATACCAAGTAATAAGAGCCTCAAATTACCTGGTAACTTTTAGGGCTCAAAAATATATTTTACAAATAACCAAACAAAAACAGGCTACTATTTTTTTTTTTTTTAAAGCAGTGGCTCACACCTATAGTCTCAGCTATTTGAGAGGCTGAGGGAGGAGGATTACTTGAGCCCAAGAGTTCAAGTCCAGCCTGGGCAACATAGTGAGACCCCATCTCTAAAAAATAGAAAAATATTTTTTAAAATAAGGTTGATAATGACTTTCCTTCATAGCACTTAATGACTGAAAAGACTGTGACACAGCTATACAATGAGCCAAATAATTGTCCTTGCTTGAAGGCAAGAGAAATTTAAGACATAATGCCTAAGAGTGACCACTATTTACCTTTTCTGAAAAAAATTACTAGAAAATAATCTTCCAGCCAAACAAAAAGTAAATCAAAAGAAAGCACACATATGGGGAAACTGTCTTTAAAAAACATAGAGAACAGGGACAGAAGTAACACAGAGCCAATATCCAAATAGTTGTTAACATAGTTATGAAAAATACAGAATAATTATTAAAAGAAAATGTATGTAGAGATAAATTAAGATTTAAAAAAATATGGACCTAAAAGTTCAAATTGTTCCAATAATCCTGAGAGTTGGGGGAGAGAATGGATAACTGAGGAAGTGTAGAAGTACATATGAGCAAGGATGTGTGATGCATTTCTTTTAATAAATAGAGTTAAGCTAAATGACCAATAATTCATTGACTAAGTATGGATGGTATACATCAGGAGGAAATCGTCAGCAATTTAAGAGCTATATATTTGTGTCCTATTCATTGGTGTGTAAAGATATTCATATCTATATATTCACAATATTTATACATTTTTAGTCTAAAAAAATATAATCCCATTTTATTGAACAGGTGTATATACATCTATGTCTTATATAGAGATATTTATGAAGTATAGTTTGCTAGAAAAGTCTTAGAAGACTATTGGGTTACGTTTAGTTATTGAAGTTACGTGTATGACTGTATGTGTGTGTCTAATCTTTCCCCCTCAGTGAACACAGAACACTTATGGAATTTTGAAGAGTTAAAAACAAATGCCTAAGGGAGCACAGGAGTGGTATATTTTAATTGGGACTATCAGAAAGTCTTTTATGACGTCATGAATAAAGGACGGAGGTGGTTTTGTAAGGCACCTGACTGGAGCAGGAAGGAAGGTGTGGAGGTGTGTGTCTTTGCTCATGGCAGGCTCCGAGGGGTCTGGTCGCTTACACGAGGCACCACTACCTGGGTTACTGTTGGGGAATTTTAGAGTCCAAAAGCACGTTCAGACAGCAGCTTCCAAATTTCTTCCTGCTGCTGTATCTTTGCCCTATCTGAGCCTTCCCATCTATCCCCAATCCTTTGCTGGTAGTAAAGACCAAGTGCACTACAAAAAGCTTTTACCAAAAGAGAGTTTCATGCTGTTGAATTTTCCAGAGTTCCTTGAGGTCCAAACTTCTTTAGAACTTGTGTAAGTCTAAGCCAGTTTACTCCGGACAATGGCAACCCTGAAATCTTTACCGAGTCTAAGGTCATTGCTTACAATTCTGATGTTCTTGCCTTACATAATTCTTGTATCATCTGCTGGGGGAAAAAAACAACTCACATAGTGATTTCTAGCTTGAAAGTCTATGTAATGTACTTAAAAAACAAAATGCTGTGAGTTATTTACATACTCCAGGAAAACTGGCTTCAAAGAAAATTTCTCAAGGATCCTCATTAACATTTATTATATCTTTGAGACATAGCATTCCCATAAGATAGATGTAATAATTGGATTCTAGAGTTAAGCAGGCATCCCTATGGTGGCATGTAGAGATGGACAAGATGATTAGTATCTGATCGTGATAATGATGGTAATAGCTACCACGAATGCTAATAAATTCTTATTTTGTGTCAAGCACTGTAAGTGCTTTACATGTTATGTTTTTTTATTGCCCCTGACATACAGGTGAGGACACTGAAGCTTCAGGTGGCTATGCAGAGTGCTCAAAGTCATACAGCTAGTTTGTGGTAGAGCTGGGGCCCGGCCCACGTCTGTGCAGTGCTAGAGTCCTTGCTCTGACACATGACATTGTGCTGCCCACCATTATACGACATGGCCCCTGGCCATGTGTCACATCTTAGGGAACAGGGACCTGCACCAACCTGCCTTTAGAGATAAGAATTCAGTGACAATAGAGGTTATCGGTGGATCCACTCTAGAACGCTATCCTTCATCGCTCCAGGTATATTTCCATCAATTCAAGCAATTCCCTCTGACCTGGACTCCTCCAGCCCTCCCTTACCCTCTCCAGCTCTCGCTAAATTCACCTTACTAATCTTTCAGTGCATTTATTCTCTAACACTCTCATTTGGCCTTAAAGTTTATCTCCAACATCTAGTAGGAATAATCTGTAAATAAAAGAAAAGCCACCTAAAAGAGATTTAAATGGCTACTAGAAGCCTGAAGGTGGGCAGTTACTGAAACTGGTTTGAAAGTGCAAGGACGCCATCCAAGACTGAGCTTCCTTGTACGCGCTGCTCTACATGTGGGATTTTCAGTCTAATGTTCACTGCTTCATGGTCACAAGATGACTGTCCCACTCCAGCCATCACATTCATACTTGAGGCAGGAAGGAGAGGAATGGGCAGTGCCAATGAGCTCTGCTCTCACACCTGTCTCTTTTCAAAGGAAAAGGCAACTTTCCCAAATGCCTCCAGAGCACTTTACACCTCACTGGCCAGGACTGGGTTGTGCAGCCGGCCCTAGCTTCCAGTGAGGCCAAGAAAGCAAACACCTCACTTCCTCTGCAAGTAGAGTGGGAGATGGACAGGGAGCAGGTACCAGAATGGCTGCTGGGCCAACCAGCCAACAGTGTCTGCCATTCTGTCGCTGTAGCATCTTTCAGCTCTCTAGTGCCTTGTCACCCCAAATAGACTCTTCACCGTGCCCCTCCCCATTCTCACCATTATTACAGAGTTTGGGGGCATGTTGTTGGTATTGGATAAATACCTATAAAGTTGAATTCATTAAATATAAAATATATATGCTAGAAATATAAGGAGTGGGGTTTTTTGATACTTTGATAAAATCTTGATTGAGATACACAAAGAGAAAGAAAACCTTAGAAATTATGTCCAAATTTGATTTTATGTCATTACTGTGAAAAAAAAATACAATACATGGAACAGAAGGGGGGCTGCTGAGCCTGATGCTTTTTGTTTTGTCCCCCTTTTCTGTCCCTTTCCATGATGGCTGACCCCCCCCAGAGGCCAAGCAGGAAAAGGCACAGAAGCCAAGCTTTCATTTGCTTTTTGTTGTCAAAACTATTACAGGTCTGCTAGGGTGGAAACTTGAAACTATTTGATAAAGTAGACTCTGTTACTGCCTCTGCCTTGTAATAGGCACAGTGAGGGCTGACCGTGACACTGGCTTGGCATTCCGCAGCTTTCCTGAGCCTTTCTGCCTATCCTTGTTCACTGCTCTTGAAGTACCCACAGCACTTCCTTGCCTTCTCCCTCCTCTCATCTGAACTCATTCCTACCCACCCATGCTTCCCAGATGACCTTTGGAAAAATGCATTTTGGAGTCATGTGTCCAGAGACCGGAAAGAGCTGCTGGGCTGGGAGACAGCCTGAATTTTAGCCAATGTCATCACCCAAGCTAGAAGTATTTGCACGTTACAGCAACGTTCTCAGGCAGAATAAATCTAACGACGCCCGCAGTGGCAGCATACAGAATGGCCTCGAAGATGGCCCCTGACGATTCTGACTCCTGCTATTCATGCTCCCGTGTAGTTTCTTCCACACACACTGTGTGGGGCTGACTTGTGGCCAAGGGAAGGCCTGCCCTAAGTCATGAGAACACTAACACAGCCCTACGGAGAGGTCCACGTGGTGAAGAACTGAGGCCTCCTGCCAGAAGACAGCATCTACTTGCCAGCCACGTGAGTGTGTGGACCTCCAGCCCCAGTCAAGCATTCAGATGACTACAGCCCTGGCAGCCACCCTGACTGCAATCTCATGAGAGTCCTTGAACCTGAACCACTCAACTAAACTGCCCCCAAATCCCTACCTTCTGAAATTGTGTGAGAAAATAAATATTTGTTATTTTAAGCCACTGATATGCTCATGATCTCACAGATGATCCTCATCACTGCCCTCTATGAAGTGGAAAGAACAGGTGTAATAATCTACACTCCGTAGACGAGCTCGCACAGGCTCAAAGAGTCGATACAGCACAGTCAGGATCACGTTGCCAATACTTGTCGGGGCCTAGCCTGGTCATCTGATTCCTAGTTTGGGATATTTTCTACTGTGACCCTCTGCTATACCAGTGAGGTATACAGAAAGTGACAGAGTCCTCACTTCATTTCCTGTCCCAGACTAATGGAATCACTGGCTTTACTGCTAGACTAAGTTGTACTCAAGTCGACACCAGCTTAGATCTCCAGCTTCTAAAGACATTCACCTTCCCACCCAGCTTGGAGCCATGCTCTTTGATGGGGATGAGGGAAATACACATGATTGCTCTAAATAAAAATTCTTTTCCTCCTCCCTCTTTAAACCTGAGTCTTCCTCTGACCATGTGTTTCTCTTCAAAGAGTGTTTTGAAGTAACAAGGGGGAAGATTATGACTCTAGATGTTTGGTCTTAGCCCACAGTTACATTTTTGGTAAGTCACCCTTACATGGTTCAAGAGCTTCCCAGGTATTTGGAGTAAAAGTTTTGGATTAAATAAAAACCTCCCATGCTTTCCATGACTTCTCCTGCCATCCTCTCCCCATCATAGCTTTTTTTCTAATACCACCTCCACTTCCAGAGGATCTCTGGTTTCAGAAGATAAGAAACACCACTTGGCCACTAATTATGTCCACACTTTATAAATCCCTAGTTAGAGGGAAGTTCTCCAGGCTTTGGGTGTAGAGCATGTTTACCCAGCACAGACCACATCAAGGAAAGAAGGAGCACAGACACAAGAGCTTTGAGCAGCCCCTCTCTGCAGGACAATAAGACATGAATTTAGTTGGCATATGGGTGATAGCAAACCATTAAATCATTCGACCACCTTCCCACAGTTGAGATCTGACATCATGGTAGGGAATATCCAGCCCAAGCCTGCTGGACCACACCAGGTCAAGTGCCCCACTGGTCTAACAGGTGGGCTTGGTTCCATATTTACACATATAGAATGGGAACAGATGTCTACGGTCAAATGGGGCTTCAGCTTTTCTAAAGCACATTGCCTTTGGATAATTACAGGCTGTCACACTCAGAAAAGTTCTTAGAAGTAATACAGCTCAACTATTACATTCTACAAATGAAGAAACCAGGACTAAAGGCTAAAAAGAAGCACCCAGGTTTGATGGCAGAGCCAGGACTGTAACTTTGTTTCTTGTACTCCTTCCCAAGACATCATACAGCCTCACCTATAACCTACTCACCTTGCTAACAGATAACTCAGAACACTTTCTCTTCTGCCAACACTCTACCTGAAGATCAGTTTAGAGGTTGATCCTATCAGGGGTGTGGGAATGAACTGCCTTGGGAGCTCCTTAATGATAATCAGTTATAGTATTCTGGAACACAACACAGTTACTATAAACTCTCACTTAACCTCTCTGTGACTCAGTTTCTTCATCTATAAAATGGGCATAATATGTGTTTCATAAGGTATTGAGAGGATTAAATGAAAAAAAGAATCTATGTAAAGAGACTGACATGGAGAAAACTTGCAGTAAGTGTTAGCCTTCGATCAGAACAATCACAGAGAAAGCTTCCTGGAGAGTAGTAACATTCACCGTAAAGGAAGGCGCTCTTTCAGGAGGGCACTGGTCTTTCAGGTGGAGTAGTTTTCAAACTTTGGCCAAGCACCAGAATCACCTGAATTGCTTGTTATAACAGATTGCTGGGTCTCAGCCCAGAATTTCAGATTTGGTAGGTCTCAGTAGAGTCTAAAAATTTGTCTTTCTTACAAGTTCCCGGGGAACCACACTTTGAGAAGCACTAGTGTAGAACATTAGAGAGCAGGAGAGAATTTTGAGAAAGCATCAGTTCTTCCAGGGCAAACCACTCCATACTGCCTTTTATTGGCTTCCATCCCTCCAAAGTGAAGCCCTTATCAAAAGTCATGCTGGCCACATGGCATTGCGAGATGGCTGCATCAGGCCAAGGGGAGGATAGAGGTCATTTTTAGGGGAGGAAGGAAGGAAACAGGCCAGCAAGTGGAAAAAGGAAGGTCGACAAAAATGAACGAGATGGGAAAAAGAAAAGGAGAACCAGGCCCACATGTTACATTTAACTCTCCTGTGCAGCTGTAGAGAAGGAAAAAAAAAAAAAAAAACCCAATCCTTTAATCTCCCAAATTCCCAGAGAAAGCAGGCATAGGTCAGCTCTTTCAGGAACAGGGAAGAGATGGAGGAAATACGCAGACTGCGTGGTCAGTGAAATCTCTGGGCTACCCACCTATTACCAGCACTCCCTTCAAAGCAGGTGCAGGGCTGAGGCAGGCCCTGGGCCCTGGGATTTCCCCACTCACTTTCTTTCAGCCTGGGCTTAACCACACCCTCTTCCACTGGGCTGCTGGACCTCGCCCTGTGCAGCTGTGGGCTCTGGTGGGAAGAAAGGGTGAGGAAGCTTCCCAGTCTTCCCTGTCCCCTGCTGTAAGCCACACTCCAGGCTCACCCACCTCCACTTACCCCAGTAGCACTTTCTCCCAAAGAATAGCTGGAGCAAGAAAGACTAAATAGATGGCTTTTTGTTGAAAAGCCCCAGGGACATTTGTGGGTAGTGACCAGGTCTTAGCACCAACTTGCTAAGTAACTTTGGCAGGTGAGTTAGCCTCAGATGCCACATCCATAAAATGAAGTGAATAAAACCCTCCCCTGCTGGTATCCCAGGGAGGGAGTATGGATTCGTGAACTGTTAAGAGAAATTGCCTCAGGATAACAGGTGTTAGATGCCAGCCATCAGTGATTCATCTAGGACTCTCCAAGAGAGGAGGGAGAGGGGAAAGAAGGAAGAGAAAAAGAAATTTTTAAAAGGCTAAGATAACTGCCCATGTAAGTGGACTTCATTCCCACTCTCTCCAACCTAAGAAATAAGGCATTGGCTTTCTGTTCCCAGGAAAGCCTCCCAAAGAGTGGGACATCCTGAAGGACTTCAGAGAGGTGGCTGAGTTGACTGATTCTGCTCAAGATGCATTCTGCATCCTTGTTCTCAAGATGATCTCCAAGCCTGGCTAAGAGCAACTATTATTAAGGTGGTCCTGAAGAGTTTGGGGCTTGCTTGGAAGACCAATGGGCTCAGTAGAAAGGAAACACTAGCAGTATGGAGTGGTTTGCCCTGACAGGACTAATGCTACTTCAAAATTCTCTCCTGTTCTCTAATATTCTACACTAGTGCTTCTCAAAGTGTGGTTCCCTGGGAACTCGTAAGAACGTCAAATTCTTGGACTCCAAAACCTACTAAATCAGAAACTCTGGGTTGGGACCCAGCAATCTATATTATAACAAACCATCCAGGTGATTCTGGTGCTTGGCCAAAGTTTGAGAACCACTGCTCCACCTGAAAGAGCAGTGCCCTCAAAGGATCAATGCTCCTCAACTTTAATGTGGATACAAAGCACTTAAGACCTTGTTAATCTTCAGGATTTGATTCAGCAAGTCTAGGGGGGCCTGAGACCTGACAGATCCATCAAGCTCTCAGTTGTTACCTATGCTCTGGTCTCTGACCTCACGTTGAGTGGTGAGGCTCCATGCCAGTGATTCACAGAATTGACCCCATCTGGGGAGATTTTTTAGAATCAATTCAGGATTGCATCTCAGCATTGGTATCTTTCTAAGAAACATTCCCTAATGTTCTAAGCAGGGTGAAAACTGCTGCCTACACTTTCAGCTTTATTGTATCAGTTTATAATACTTTGATTCCTGACTGTTTACACCCACCCAGGAGTACATGCATTACAAGCTGTTACCTGATCGTTGTAAATATGTCAAAGAAGTCACTAGCCTCACCTCCTGGCTAGCCCAGAGAGGGTGGAGAGAATGTGAGGCATTTAAGAAGGGTGGAGGCTATTCCAAAGGTGGAAAGGCTACAAAGTAGGGAGGATGTTTCTTTTGATGATCGAAGGGAATTTTTTCTTTTTATTTCAGAATATTATGGGGGAACAAATGTTTTAGTTACATGAATTGCTTTTCTATAGTTTGAGTCAAAGTTATAAGTGGGTTTATCACCCAGATAGTGTGCATTGTACCCGTCAGGAGTGAATTTACCCATCCCCTCCTCCTCCCTCCCTACCGCTTGGTTTCCATTGTTTTACTTCCATATGTGCATGAGTGTTAATCAATTAGTTCCAATTTAGTAGTGAGTACATGTGATGTTTGTTTCTTCACTCTTGTGCTACTTCACTTAAAAGAATAGTCTCCAGTGCCATCCAGGTTATTACAAAAGGTATTAGTTCACCATTTTTTCTTTTATGGCTGAGTAGTATTCCATGGTATACATATACCACATTTACTAATACATTAATGTATTGATGGGCACTTGGGTTAATTCCATATCTTTGTGATTGTGAATTGTGCTGCAATAAACATTCAAATGCACATGTCTTTTTGATAAAATGACTTTTTTCCTTTGAGTAAATCCCCAACAGTGGGGATTATCTCTATACTACTTTCCATAGAGGTTGTACTAGTTTGCAGTCCCACCAACAGTGTATGAGTGTTCCTTTCTCTCCACATCCATCCCAGCATCTGTTGTTTTGGGACTTTTTAATAAAAGCCATTCTCACTAGAGTTAAGTGATATCTCATTGTGGTTTTAATTTGCATTTCCCTGATGATTAGAGATATTGAGCATTTTTTCATATGTTTATTGGTTCTATCTTCTTTTGAAAAGCTTCTATTCCTGTCTTTTGCCTACTTTTTAATGGGGTTGTTTGATTTCTTCTTGCTGATTTCTTTGTGTTCTTTGTAGATTCTTGTTATTAGCCATTTATTGGATGTATGGCATCAGTAGCGTTCCTATATGCCAACAACAGTCAAGCTGAGAATCAAATCAAAGACTCAATACCTTTCACAATAGAAACAAAGAAAATAAAATACCTAGGAATATACGTATTTAATCAAGGAGGTGAAAGACCTCTACAGGGAGAACTATCAATACAAAACACTGAGGAAGGAAATTGTAGAGAATGTAAACAAATGAAAAAACCTATCATGGTCATGGATTGGCAGAATCAGCATTGTTAAAATGTCTGTACTACTCAAAGTGATTTGCAGATTCAATGCAATATCCATTAAAATACCAACATCATTTTTCACAGATCTAGGAAAAATCTATGCTTCATATGAAACCAGAAAAGACCCCAAAGCAACCTCAAGCAAAAAGAACAAATTGGGAGGCATCACTTTACCAAGCTATACAACAAGGCTATAGTAACCAAAACAGCACGGTACTGGCACAAAAACAGAAACATAGACCAGATCAGAACAGAGAACCCAGATATAAAACCATCCTCATATTGCCATCTGATCTTTGACAAAGCAGACAAAAACATACACTAGGGAAAAGAATACAGTAGTGATCCGAAAAGCTGCTTCTTGTGCCTGCTACAGGTGGTAGGTTTGCAGAGCCACATTTGCTGGCTTTCTATGGCTGAAAGGAGAAGTCTTGACTCATCTATTCTCTCTAACCTTCCCTCTGGCTTGGTGTTTCAGCTTCCAGGTTGAACCAATAAATGCCACCCCACCTCTGATGACCTTAGAGCTAATCACCTCTTCTTTCCCCTCTCACTCACGCTTACCAATGGCTTCCTACAGTATCGAGGTTTAAACCTTCATTTTTTGGAGACTCTCAAAGCATTTCTCAACCTTATCTCACCCCTCTATAGTTTACTATTATTCTTGTCATTTTTAAATGAGGAAACCAAAAGACTAGGGACAGGTGACTCACCAAAGGTCAGGAAGTGAGCCTCACTCATCCTCCCAAGAAGTTCAGCAGCCCTGGACTCTAAATGAGTCACTCTCCACACAGACTTCACTCTGCAGAGGATGAACTACAAAATGCTGCATGGTCCCTGAACCTGACCTTCTTGTTCTTTTGTCCAAATTCAGGTATTTCTCTATTCTTCCAAACACTATTTGAGCTTAAAAGTTTTCCCCTTCTTTCTCACTTACAAAAGCAGCTATGGAAACACGTATTTGCTTGTCTTAGTCCGTTTGGGCTGCTATAACACAATATCTTAGACTGGGTAATTTATAAATGGTATAAATTTATTACTCACAGTTCTGGAGACTGGGAAGTCTAAGATTGAGGCACCACTAGATTCAGTATCAGATGATCTCCCATTCCTCATAAACAGCACCTTCCATGTGCCCTCACATAGCAGAAAGGAGAAACAGGCTCCCTCCAGCCTCTTTTATAAAGGCACTAATCCCATTCACATGTGTGGACCCTCATGACTTAATTACCTCCCAAAGGTCCCACGTCTTAATACCATCACAATGGAAATTTGGTTTCAATATGAATTTTGTAGGAACACAGTCAGACTATTGCATTGCTGTATCAATTGCTGCAACAAGAGAATTGCAAAGAAATGTAACCCTTGACCCTTGGGCGTTCACAATATGAGACATGGACAAGATAGGTCACTGAGCCTAAAATAAACATTAAATGGTGAATAGACAAGAAAGCATTTGCCCATTTAGGTCACGGGTAAGTGCACAAAGGGTGGAGAGTCAGGCTAAGTGAACAGCTGGGGTGGGGAGGGAGGGAGCAGGACCTAAAAGTTCCAAGTCCAGACAGGAAGAAGTAAGGAACTCATCTACACTCCAGTGGTCAATGCTGGGTGTAGTTTTGTGAAGGGGGTGGCATTTCAGGGACCACCCCACCTCTCAGTTCAGGGACATCAATGAACTTCTTCCCGGAAGGTAGTGAGTAAGAGAAGTTGTACTCCAGCTACCTAGAGTTCAGTGGGTCTGCAGGAGGGCAGTGTTTATGGAGGCGTTAGCCTGAAAAGCTTCAGAGCAGAGTGAGTCAGCAGATGCGATTTGTTGCTAATAGGAGTCCTGCAGACAGCCCTCTCTCGGAGAAACAAAATCAAGTTCCAGCTGTATCAGCTATTATGGTTGATTTTCAACCAATTGCACCTAGAGTGAGCTGGAAAGGGTACCAATTAGCTGTTTGGATTTAGCAGCAGTCAGGGAAGCAACCTGACTGAGCTCAGCCTTTCTCCAATCTTGTCATTTTCCTCAACTAGACAAGTGGAGAGACAAGACTGCGGAAAACCTCAGCATCCTCAGGCCTGTGAATTCATACGGCCCCACCAGAAAGGCAGAGAGAGGACCACGCTGAGGCCTGCCGGGGTCATCAGGAGCAATCCCCAGACTGTCCTCTTTCCTACCCTCAAAGAAACAGGGCTAGAAGGGGAATAATTCCATACCTGTAAAAACTTAAAGCCAATAACATTAGTAAACAAGCCTGTTTTTTAAAAGGAACATTAATCAAGAAGCTTCATTCTCTCTCTCTCTCTCTCTTTCTTTCTCACACACACACACACACACACACACACACACACACACACAATTCTTCCTTCCCTCTCAGTTCACAGGAACTACAACTCATTTAGTGTCCTTTTCTGGGCATGGTAAAGCAGGATGCAGCTTTGGGTTTGGTGTCGGTGTGGGTAGGAAGCCTCCCAAAAGCTCCCTTGTCAGAGATCTCTACCCAGCTTTCTTTTAAATTATTATTTTCTTTTCAAAGTAATACATGAGCATAATTTTAAAAGTAAAATGATAATGGATAAAATGTATTGAATGTAACCTATGTGCCAGACATCAAACTAGTGTTTTATAAGTATTATCTCATTTAATTCTCAGCACCCCCGTGAGTTACGTACTATTCATGTCATCCTCACTGTACTAATGTTAAAACTGAGGCACACTGAGCATCAGTAACTTTCTCAAGTTCATGAAGTTGGTAAGTAGCAGCACTAGAATTTGAACTCCGGCACAATTTCTTCAGAATCAAGACATTTAACTTTATGGTATTCTGCCTTGAGAAAGCTTATAATAAAACTTTAGAGTCTAAAGTCTTTAGAAAAAAACTGCAGATTCTAAGCACACACACGAATGTACACACATCCCTCACTGTCCCATCCTCAGAGGCACCTACTCTCAATTCTATGAGGTGTATCTTTGGGTATTTACTACTGTAATTCTAAATAATATTCATATACTTATATCTCTTGGTTTCTAATTTTGGCATAATCTATTCTTATGGTAGATGAGCATTTTAGTCCTCATAGTCCTTTAATATAATTATAATCATAATTTTT
>NW_012155284.1:12004140-12020069 GCF_000956105.1 Propithecus coquereli | reverse complement strand
TAATTTGCTTCTAAGTCAAGTGATGTAGACTGTTTACATTCCCTATATTATATAACTTTTTGTTTTTCCTGGAGTTGTTACCTAATTTTTTATTTGTTTAGGTTTATTTTTAATCTAGAGCATATCTTCCTATAGCTATGTACAATGGCTTTCAATGGATCTTTTTACATCTTCAAGCTCATCAGATAACTGTAAGTTTCAGTGTATTTTTCTGGAAACATTACTCCCAGGGCCCTCGGTTCTGTTCTACCGTGGGCTGACTGTTCTTTATTCTCACCTCACAGCTGTTGTTCCAGGACTTCCCTTCGCCATCATCCTGGGATTTCCCTTCACCTTCTTCCTGTGCAATGTCCTGTTGCCTAAAATTCCTGTCTTCCTCTCTCTTAGGTTATTCCCTATTTTGGTTAGCACATCATCCAGGAGTTTCCTGAAAAAGGAGTTGGGGAGGTAAATTGTTTCTCCTGGAAGTATATTTCTTCTGACTGTGCAGGATGGGGGTAGAACCCAGGGAGTCTAAGTAATTTCTGTGTAGCTTTTAGCCACACCTTCTCTGGTCTTTTCCGAGCTTCCCTGCCCCCAATCTCTTCCCATATTTTACGATACTTGATGTCACCAATTTTGATGCCTTTCTAGAGTGCTGCAAGTGAATTGGCTTAATTCAATTCTTCCCCTGTAGACTCTCAATTTTGTATTGTTTTGCTAAGTCATTGAGCAATCTCCCATCTGTTTTTAGTATTCATGTTTCATTTGGCTTCTAGTGTCATGGAAGACAGTGTTGCTGTTTTTGTAATTCTTGCTTTTTTTTTTTTTTTTTTGAGACAGAGTCTCACTCTTTTGCAAGGGCTAGAGTGAGTGCCGTGGCATCATCCTAGCTCACAGCAACCTCAAACTCCTGGGCTCAAGCAATCCTTCTGCCTCAGCCTCCCGAGTAGCTGGGACTACAGGCATGCGCCACCATGCCCGGCTAATTTTTTTCTATATATTTTTAGTTGTCCGATTAATTTCTTTCTATTTTTAGTAGAGACAGGGTCTCACTCTTGCTCAGGCTGGTTTCGAACTCCTGAGCTCAAACAATCCGCCCGCCTCGGCCTCCCAAAGTGCTAGGATTACAGGCGTGAGCCACCGCACCCAGACTATTTTTGTAATTCTTGCTTTTAAGGGAGTGAGTTTTTGAGAGGCAAGTGAGCTTTGCCGCTGCTACCCTGCCATTGTGAAGCCCATCCCTTAGACTGGGTGTCCTACAGAGCTGGCATCAGGCAAGGTTGGATCCTAAGATGATAAGTGTTCTTTGCTCAATTTCAATGTCCCACAAAGCCAGTTCATTATTATCTCCCTGGTCAATTGATGTCGTGAAGGCCTAGGGTTTCAGATCATTTTATCAAGCCTCAACACCCAGGCTTGCTTTTGTTCAGCTGTGACTCCAGTTTGACCCTGGTGGGATGCTCTTTCTCAATCCTTGGATGGATGGTAACCAAACTTTCAAGTGTCTAACAATCACCTGCATGGTACTTGTTTTTCTGTTTTGTTTTGTTTTAAAAAGAAAGAAAAAGAGATAGATTCCCAGGGCTTCTGAATTTGTAGAGTCTAAGCGTTTATATTTTTAAAAGTGTCCAGGCAGGTGGCCCTCAAACTTCATTCTGATCAACACTTCTGACAACTTCACTCACATGCAAATCAGGGGTGCTGGGCTCTCTCCCTGCCACCCTGTCAGTCCTTCCTTTTGCTTTACTTCCTAATGGGTAAAGAAACTTAGGATACAGCTCAATGACCTAATGGTACTTTACTTTTAAAATAGTTACTTCTCAGTCTTGTTCTGTGACCATGTTACAATTAGTTTTTGTATATAATTATTTATCATTTCTAATTTGTGGTATGACTAACTCTAGTGCCCAGTATCCCCAATGAACACTTGAGAAGTTCTGGAAATGATAATAAACAAACATTGATTGAGCACTTATTATGTGTCAGGCATTATTCTAAGTGCTTTACAGTTACTTGTTTAATCTCACAACCCTACAAGGTAGGTACTATTATTATCATGATTCTATAGGTGGGGGAACTGATGGAGAGTTAAACAGATCACACAGCTAGTAAGACGAAAAGCGGAAGTGTCTGAGCTGTTAAGAGCTGCCAACTCCTTTGACAATGACCAAGGAGCTGAGGAAGGCACAAGATCCAAGCAGACCCCAAATGCCCCACGAACTTCCACCCCTCAGCTTCCTTGCCCACCACGCACGTGTTCCCTGGCAGAGCTGGTGGCCAGGCTAGAACCGACACAGTGGAAGGGAAGCGCTGGGAGCAGTGGCTGATAGAATTGCTCATATGACACATGAAGATTGACTCTGGGACAGTTAACTATGGCATGACACCCTCAATATTGAAACTACAATGTGAGTGCCTCTGAGGTCCATCTCAGCTGGAGCTTAAGGGCCCCAGCAGTCGAAGCTATCTAAACACAGGCTGTCAGTCTCAACAGAGTGGTGGAAATGGTGACAAAAAGAAAAGAAATGACATGTCAAAGTCTAGTCATGGAGCAATGCTTCCAGCAAAGCCAGTCTCTTGAGGAATGAATGAAATATAACCTCTTCCAAATACAGAAGTAAATATTAATAGAAGTATGCCTATGTAATAGAGTTTGTAAGGATTACAAAAGCTGACATGTAAATAGTGTACCATAGTACCTGGCACAAAGTAAGTGTTCAATAAATATTACTTGTTATTATTAGATCTCTTTGCTTATTCAAGTCTGTGACCCAGATGGAATTTTGCATAAGAGCAAAAATGTGAATAACATTTTTGAATTTTATTTTATTTTTCTAATTTGGTCTCCACTTTAACCAGCTACTATGGTTTTTTCCTCTCTAGAAATACCTTGATTTATAATAAAATAAATAACCAAATCAGCCTCCTATAACCAACTGCAGCCTGCAGGAATCTCTTTTGGCCCTCAGTAGCACACTTTATCCACATGATTCACCTGATACTTAGTGAACAACTGGAAACCACATAGTTGGCCTCCTCCTGAGCAAATACCTCTTCCCAAACACCACCTCTCCCTTTTCCCCATCCTGATTTTGAGATCCTTAGGGACTTTAGAGAACTGGTATTTGTATTTCTTCTGAATGTCTCCATCACAAGTAGGTACCAAATATTGTTTTATGATGAATAAGAATTGTCGCTCTGAAGGTAGTCTTGTTCAGTACAAAAAAGAGAGTATAAGTATTGGTCATTTTAATAAGACCTCTCCTTTCTAGCAACCTGAGCTGAACCTTGGCCTTTGTCCTTCCCTTAGCACCAGAAGGCCCCCTGGGGTCAGTTAGCACCAGTTAAGCAGAGGCCTCTCATGTCTGGCTAACCCACAGGAGAGTTCCTTTTTCTGCTGCCTTCCACCAGCCCACACCCTCACACTTGACTCCCTGCCATAGTACAAAAGCCTCAGTACAGTTGGTCCTTGTGGTACAGGTCATCTTTCCTCCCAGCTGGCTGTCCCCTGCCCAAAGATGCTTCCAACAGCCCTACTTGCACCAAGGCACGAGCTTGTCCAGAAAGCCTTCAGTGGTTAAAAACTAAGCGTATTGATAACTAACTCCCAACCACCTCTACCGCCCTTCCTCCCACTCTTCCCCTGCGTGAGCCTCTGCTCCAGCTAAAAGGGCTTGTTTATCATATCACGTCCCCTTCTCATATAAACATGGCGCACTTGCACCCTGGCCTTGCTGAGATGCTCTTAACAACCACCTCTCATCCCGCTATATGTCAAGACTTGGGAAAAGCCCGAGTGGAGTGGAGTGCCTCCATGACACATTCCTCTCTCCAATTCCCAGTGATCCTTCCCCTCTCATGTGCCAGAGTTACCACTTCATATTAATCATATGCTGCCTTATTTGGGCAATTTTATTTTTATCTGCAGATATATTGTTTCCTCCTACTGTAGTATTTTGGTGCTTGCTGTATGCCACTTACGTTGTAAGTGCTTTATATGGATTAATTCTCGCAACGAACTCATGATTTGATCAGGGAACTAGGACAGAGAAAGATAAGTCACTCGTGGTGCAGCTGGTAGATCTACGTGCCGTGTGCTCCGTCACCATGCTGGGCGCTGCACACAGTGGTCTCGCAAGGAATATTTGCTTGTCAATTAAATGATAATCCTACCCCTCCTCTGACCCAGTCTTGCCTATTCTACCTTCTCAAATGGAGCCAGGCTTGGGAAAATGATCAAACGTCTTCATTAGGTTGACCTCCTTGGAAGAAAAGAGCTCTAAAAACTGTGTTATTTTGATTCTGTATTTCATCACTATGTTTTGTGATTCCACTCTGAAAGGCTTTGTTGCCAGAACCTCCAGATATATGACCTGTTGCAAAGTTGTTATTTTTGATATCAGAAGGTTGGGGATATTTCTGTTTGAAACATTGGCTATTTACATTCTTTAGCCCAAAATAGTCTGAAATGTCATTATTATGTCTCCATGTTTCTAATAGAATTTTATGGTGTTACAGCAGTAGTCACAGGTCCCTGTGAAGTATTTTCACCCTCTCCAGCTTTCGGGAAAGCATATTATGATAATGGCTAAGGTCATATTTATGAAGTGATGCCAGTATATCTTCCCTCAGTGTGAGAAGGGAGATAGAGTGCGCGTGGAACCAAGCTGTTGGCAAAGCACAAGTCATCTGCCCCCATTAGCACAATGGTTCTCACACTTTCTCCCCACAACTCCCTCGTTACAGTGTCATGGTTCAAGCCACCCCTTCTGCTTTTATCCTGGTCCCCAGAGGACAATCACGCCACGTGTCAAGGCCATTCCTGTGGGACTTCAGGACCTAGGACACATTATACTACATAAGCACCTTTATTTTCTCCTCACATTATTATTGAGATAAATCTTACAGTAAATAATATCAAGGACAATCTTCAGGAGGGAAAATTATAAAAATGTATCTTGACGGTGTGTGAAAGGGGTGGAGGGTGGTTTGCTGCCCGTCATTGTCACACCACAGCTCTATTGCCTGTTGTCTGTATGTTCATGGATTTACGAGAAAGCCAAGAAAAGTGTAGAGGGCAGTTTGAGTACTTTTTTTTTTAAAGCAAAGGAAGGAAACATATCAGAACTTACACATCTGTATCAATATGTTCTTTAAAGTAGTCACTTTAGCAAGTTGGGCTAATCCCCAAATCCTGTCAGTGCTTATGTGTTTGCTTCCCCTCTTGTAGAATTGCTTTCAGGATGGGGTATCATAATTTGTCATACAAACCGGGGCACTTTGAGAAAGACAACGGGTACTATTCATAACCATTAAGAACCCAGACCTGGGCAGCTAGGCTGGGTGATCAACTTGGCTCCAGAGCCACATAAGAAAATCAGTTTTCGTCATATTGTGACCAAAAACGTTGTTATTCAGCTGAATAAATTCCTTTTTTATAAATAAGACTTGACTTATAATTATCTTTGGTTATCTTTAAAATAAACCTTTTCTTAAAAGATGACTTCCCTTCTCTGAGTCGAAAGAATGTGTTTTGGTTTTAATAAAATTCCAGAAGTATTTTGATCAACAGCAGCATGTGGGCAACATGTCAGCTCTGAAGGGGAAGCACTCCGAACATGCCAGCTTGTTGCACATCATACACCTGTGCCTGCGACCTCCAGCCTTCCTTCGAGCCCACTGTCAGGGCTCCCTCTTTGCCCCTGGCTGACTCTCCTCCCCACATTGATGGTTCTGATTTCCTTTATCCCAGAGACAGCTCTTTTAGCCCAAGGCCTAGACAGTTCTGTTGCAAACTCCTCCCTGCACTTTTGTGGAGCTTCCTAGCCTCCCTCTCAGTTATCACTAGACACCTTAAAGCTTCCAGAGTGTGAACTTGTGAGGGAGTAAATACAAGGACCAGGTCTAAAAGGCAGAGGTCAACTCCTTCTTTCAAATGCATCCTGAACAAAGCTGAGCTCCCCTAGGGTCAGTCTCAGCAAAGGTTGTATCCAAAATGAAGACAAATTTGACTCCAAAAAAAAAACCTTGAAGAGCAAAGAAGGACGAGAAAATTCCACTGTAGATGCATTGCTCAGAGAGCTCTCACATATGAGCAGAGGGAGAGAGAATGTAGATATATGAATATCAACTGCAACACGTAACTGCAATAGGCAAAACAATGGCTCCCCCAAAGATGTCCATATCCTAATCCCTGGAACCTGTGAATGTAGCAGGTTACACAGCAAAGGGGAAATTCAGTGGCAGATGGAATTAAGGTTACTAATCAGCTGACCTTAAAATAGGAAGATTATCTGGGTAGGTCCAATGTAATCCCAAGTGTCCTTTCAAGTGAACAGGGAAGCAAAAGGGGAGGGCAAAAGAAAAAATATGACAATGGAAACAGAGTCAGAGACATGTTATGTTGTTGGCTTTGAAGATGGAGGAAGGGGACCATGGACCAAGGAGTGAGAACAGTCTCTAGAAGCTGGATAAAGCAAGGAAAGGGATTTTTTCCTAGAGCCTCCAGAAGGGAATGTAACCCCACCAATACTTTCATTTTAGCCCAGTGAAACCTGTGCTGGACTTTGAGACTACAGAACTGTAAGACAATACACGTGTGTTGTTTAAGTCACTAAGGTTGGAGTGATTTGTTCTGGCAGTAATAGAAAACACATACAGTATCTCAGCCCAACTGAGGAATGGATAATATGTGTAATTATTTTTGAAGAAATGCAATATAGCACTTAAAAGCAAATGAGCTAAGATAGAAAGCAAAACAGAGGGTACCAGGGCCTGGGGAGAGAGGGTAACAGGCAGTTGCTGTGAAAATTCTGGAAGTGACAGAGACAGTGATGACGGTTATACATATTGTGGATGTACTTATTGCCACTGAATTGTATGCTTGAAATGGTTATAATGTATCTTTTACCATAATAAATAAAGAACGAGCTAGATCTATATTTCTTGGTATAGATAAATTTTTAAATTATAAGTTATAGGATATTATCATTTGTACAACATAGTAATTATGTAAATTCAAAAACATAACACAATGCCTTACATTATTTAGAAATATGCGTGTAGTAAAAGTATATAAGTAGCTGGGAATGACACCCAGTCAGGACAGTGTTTTCACCCAGGCAGGTGGCAGGGAAATGAGACCAGGGAGGACAACACAGGGAACTTCAGCTTCATCAGTAAGGCTTTGGTTTTTTTTAAAAAAAATTGAGAATAAACATGGCAAGATTATTAAAATTGACAAATTGTAGGTGGAAAATATATAAACGTTGGTAATATCATTTGCAGTTGTTAGTTTTTTCAAAAATAAAAAAAAATAAAACTTTCACTGAAGGCCTTTTAAGGAAGCTGAAAAGAAGGAATGAAACACCAATTGCAGCTGTAACTTTCTAAAAATTCTCCTTAGGGACACCTGAAAGCCCCACTTGTCACCACAGCCACTCCTCTCTTCTCTTTCTCTCTCCCTTCCTCTCTGTCCTGTTGCCCCTTAATGTACCCGTGCTCTTCCTTTCCTTATTCCCCGCATGGAAAAGCAGTCTGATCTGCTCTCACCTTCTGCTTTCAGCCATTCTGGGGCGGGATGTGGGGACATGGGGGAATTCATTCCAATCGGAATGAACCGGGACCCGGCAGCTGGCCGGCAAGCAACTGCTCTTCCTGCCCCGGGCCGAGCTTCTCAGGTTGCAGTGTGGCTTTGAAGCACCTGGAGATCCCGTCCAGGTGCAGATTCGGATTCAGTAGGTATAGGCTGGGCCTGCAGTTCTGCAGGGGACTGAGCTCCGTGACATTGCTGACGTGCTGGTTCCGGGCCACACTTGGGGTAAAGAGGCCTTACTACTCACGTGCCAGGTATGTGTGGGGAGGAGTGGGTCAGGGAAGGGCCCCTAGGACCCTGAAATTTCAATTTAATATTTTTTCCCTGTATTCCTTCTCACACACAGCACCTTTACTCAGTGACCCCAAGGAATACCCATCGTGGCCTCTCGGTCTCTGATTTCTATCACTTCCTCAAAACTTAATGTCTATACTCACAGACTAAATTGAAACATAGTGTTAGGCTCTGTATCAAAGGGAGGCAGGTATTATCAGCAGAAGAAAATTTACAGTAATAAACTCAGGTTGTCAGAGGCTAGATATTGTATTCAGATATTATGACCCTGCTACTAAAAAGAAAAGGTGAAAATCAGTGCATTAAATAGCATTTCATTAGTACTTTTGTAACAATTAACTGCTATTCATTCATAGGTGTTATTAAAACAATCTATTTGCTTCATCATTGTCCTTTGCACTAAAGCTCGAAGAGGAGAAGGATGTTTGTTGCCAATGGCCTCAGTGCCGAGGACAAAGCCAGGCCCAGAGAAATGACTTACGAAGTGACCCAGGAGTTCCCAGCAAATGAGAACTTGCTTCCTCGTCTCTAACCGAGAGGCTGTGATCTGAAGCTCTCGGCCATTTTTGTCCAGGGGATGAAACTTACAGAGTGACAGATTTCACTTTACCATAAAGAAAAGCTCTTAAACCATAGCTGCTATAATCATCCTAGAATGTAGGTCATATTATTATCCCCATTTTACAGATGGAAAAAAACCCTAAAGCCCAGATAGGCTTAAGAAACTTGCCGAGGGTCACAGAGCTGGTGTCAGGCAGAGTGTTTCCCCAGTCCACGTTCTTACTGACTGCAGTGGAATAGACAGCATGTCGGCTTGGGTTCCCCCAGAGTTAGAGCCTGAAGCAAGGGCTTGAATGCGGCCCATTTATTTGGGAGGTGACCCCAGGTAAGGAACCAATGTAAGTGTGTGTTGTCCAGAGACCTCTGAGAATCTTGCGGAAAGCCTCCCAGGACCATCTACCTGGAGGAAAGTAGGCTGCCCCACTGACTTGGGGGCCCCACTGTTTGAGGGTTGCCCCCAGGTTTTAGCTCCGCCCCACTTCTGGGCTGCACTTGCACAGTAAGCAGCTTGCGAGAAGGTCCTGGGCAGATGTGGAAATACATGGGGACCCCAGTCACTGATGTGAGACACCATCAGCTCAAAGAAAGTCTGGTCTGGGTTGTGGCTGAAATCCAAGGTATGCCAAGGTGACATGCCAGGACACTAGCAATATTTGCTACAGGCTGCCTCTGGAAGCAGCGTTCTAACTAACCTTTCATTATAGGGTGGAAGGCTAGTTAGTGGCGATTGCTGCAGAGAAGGTTGGAGTATGTAGGCTGGATAATTTCTTCACATCAAATTCTATAATTCTGTAAGTAAAATTACATGGGGTCCACCATACATTGTTAACTATTAAATATGTTATATTGTTAACATTATAACTTGGAGAACTAAATCCTTTGGAAATAGGTGCTGGCTTTGGTCAGTTGGTTGGGGAAAACTGCCTGAAGACTGCACAAGAGGCTAGTGTCAGGCAGTGTATTCTGCAGTGAGATTTGCAATCTTCCAAGGCCGATTTCCAGGTCAACAATACACAGGAGTGTGCATTTACACTCCCTTTCCAAATAAAAGCAACCTGTTAATAATGTGGGTTTTTTTTTTTTTTTAAATCTGAACCTAACTTTCTGTGCTCAGTGAAATGCCATCTGCCTTATCGATGTTGCTGAATTCCTTAGTATCCAACTAGGGACACTTGAAGAAGACTCAGTTTTATTCCCTGACTCAGAGTTGTAGTCAAAGTTAAAGAAATTCTGAATCTGCTGCCTACAGGCCACTGGCCGTTTTTCAACATGGAGGTTCTGTTTGCTTCGTTGAGGCAGCTTGGAGGAATCAAGTGCTAGGATTTGTGGCGAGTGGTGGTCAGCCCAGGTCACATCAAAATGTAGTTCACCCCAGCCTAGGGAGCTGGTCAGCATTCTGCATTTGGTTAAAGCACGGGGCTGTGGTCAACTTCGGTGATTTGACCCCTCAGTGAACCTGTTATCTTGGTGTAATTCCATAGCCGCAGACGCTAACCTCTTTCCAAGCAGTGGCCTCCTACATGCCTCCTTTCTGGCTCAGACAGGGAACAAAAGAGACACTGTGGATGAGTCAATGCACATTCATCATCTCTCCTGGGGGAAAACCTCAAAACCTTTGGTCTTTTTCCCAAAGGCCCAAACTAGTGATTGGTAAATGTCTAAAGGCAAATCAATGCCTAGAGAGAGAGTACCACAGCAGAACAAGGGCAGCACCATTTTCCCTGTATTGTTTTTCTCTGCAAGTCAAGATCATCAGTATTCATTTTCCCTTTGTTTTATTTTGGATCACTGGTGAATTTTTCCCTTTAGTGATCTGGTGGTTCTAATTAAGGAGCAGTTTGGGACCCTGCTGCTAGTGTTAACATACCCTTCCCTCTCAGGAAATGGAAAAGGGGAATGAAATTATACTTCAACCAGGGGATAGGCATATAGAATATAGAAGAATTATAGTCTCTAGGCACAGCAAAATGTGTGGGGGGCACCAACTCTGATATTCAGGAGTCTTGCTTTCCATGGGGAGGAGTCCCTGAGAGGAAGAAAGATAATTCTAGATTGCCAAGAGTCGATCAGAAGAAAGGGCTATGATTGTGAGGACTCAGCATTGCCAAAAGACACAATTCAAATTAGTTTAAGCAAAAATGGAAATATGTTTCTAACATCACTGAGAGTTCAAAAGATCAAGCAGCCTTTGTGCACAGATATATCCAAGGATTCAGATGAGGTCAACAGTGTTCCTTTTCTTTATCTCTTGGTCCTACTTGCTTATGAATAGATTCATTTTCAGATAAGACCTCTCCTCATGGTGGCAAGATGACTGTTGGCAGTTCCAACCTCAAAATGTCTTTGCTGCTTGTGGTGCCAGGGAGAGGCAGAGTCTTTCCTGAAAGCTCTGGGACGTCTCAGGAAGCCCTCTTATGGGGCTAGTGTGTTAGTCAGGATTGCTGGTTGTGTTGTGGGAACAATCCCAAATCCGAAGCTTAACACTCAAGTTTCTTTCTTGCTCACGTTACATGTCCAATGCCTGTCCCTGGACATCAGGGACCCAGGATGATAGGCATTCCACCATTTTGTAGCTGCACCCTCGGGAACTTAATATTTCCTTTATTGCTGTAGCAGAGGAAGAAAAGACTGTGGAATTAGTCCTGGGTTTTTCACTGCTTCAGCCAAAAGTGACCAGTAGCATTTTCTCTTACATTTTACTGTCTAGAATTAGCCTCATAGCCCTTCCTAACTGCAAGATGACTAGGAATGTGAGGGAGGATTTCAAATGTTTGACAAGTATCACCACCCCTGCCACACTTGGCCTATGTCCATCTTTAGGTCAGAGCTGTGGCCAGAGGATTAAATGCTTTGATTGCTGGTCCTAGGCCATATGCCGTTTCTGAGACTGGTGGGGGAAGCTCAACTTAACTATTTCAGAGATACCAAGAGCCCAGGACTAGGCCTAAGGATGACACTGTTCTTGGAGCAAACGAAGCAATCAGATGTTTAAAGCCTCAGAAAGAGTGAAATTTTTTCCCCAAAGTGAAATTTCCATCCAAGTCAAGTTTGATGAACTGGTCACAGGGTGATTACTAAGAACACAGAGCCTGTGTCAGCTGAGAGAGAAAGGACATTGGGATCCCTAGAAGCCAATTCAGACCACATGCCTGGGAAGGCTGCCAACAGAGGCAGATCATGATCATTTATCAATGACCAGCAGGAGACAGTTCAATGGGCAAGGCTGCTCTAAGTCCAGCATGTGACCAGGCCTGCTCTCAGCAAGAGTCCTAAACAACATCCACCTCATGGAAAAAGGTGACTCTATCTGGTATGCAAAATAATACCCCCCAAAGGTGTCAACCACATAACGTCCAGGACCTGTGACTATACATTGCAAAGGGGAATTAAGGTTGCAGATGGAATTAGGGTTCCCAATCAGCTAACCTTGAGATGGGAAGAGTATCCTGGGCTGTCCAGGTGTGATCAGTGTAATCACAAGGGTCTTTATAAGTGGAAGAGGGAGACAGAAGAGAAAGAATCAGACATACAGATGGCAGCATTAGAACTCAGCCTGACCTTACTGGCTTTGAAGATGGGGAGGCCATGAGCCATGAGATGTGGGTGGTTTCTAGAAGCTGGAAAAGGTAAGGAAATAGATTCTTCCTTAGAGCCTCCAGAAAGAACACAACTTTGCTAACACCTTGATTTTAGCCCAGTAAGACCTTTGTGAGACTTCTGGTCTCCAGAATTGTAAAACAATAACGTTATGTTGTTTTTAGCCAATTATGTTTACTTTAATTTGTCACAGCAGCAATAGGAAACTAATATTCTGGGGTTCAGCCTTCTAGCATCTGCCCCCCCACCGCCCACAGGAAGCACAGAGGACAGAGGTGTTTAGATATGACTGAGCCCTTCAGGATGAGGACTGGTCTGTGGAGACCTCCAAGGCTGACCTCCAGACACGAAAGGGGCCACTGGCCAGACAAGGAAGGCAGATGCCATGGTTCCTGGGATGGGAAATCAGACCAAACATGAAAAGGGCACTAGAGAACAAGGAGCTTCTTGACCCATGGTGTCCTCCCTAGAGTCAAGGCAGTCTAGAGTTTGGCCAGCATCTGACTGCCATTCTCACCTAAAATACAGACATTGAATTAGAACATACTAAAACCAAAGCAAAACACAAACAAACAACTGGACATTTTCTCACCAGGACAAGTTGGGAGGGGTATCGCAAGAAGTTGAACTTTACGACCCAAGAAGTCAGGGCCAAACCCACAGATCTAGTAAAAGAGCCCAAGTTGAGAGGCATGGACATAACCCGGACTTGAGAAAAAGTGATTTTGCTAATAATCCTCACATGAGTTGACGCTTGGTGTGTCTATATTGTGGTTGTACTAAAGCAGACAACTATGAAAGCAGTATTCCTTTGTGGTTATTTTGTGAGGTTGCTTACATGCCCATACACACACAGACAGAGAAAGCCGAAACTTTTTAGTAGCTTCAATTACCTTGTCTTCCAAGAAGAAGTGAACACTAGCAGGAAAGGCTTCCCTCCTTAGAATTAAATGGATTCCCCCTCCCACTTTTGGGAATTGCCCGCATGTGTAGGTAGAATACAAAGAGGGCCAGAGGCATGAGGCTTTGACCCGGGGAACTCATCGTTGCTCTGAGAAACATAGCAAGTGAGTGCTGGGATCATTTCAGAGAGACTCAGTAGCCTTCATATTGTGAGCTAATGGCTCCAGTCTTGTTCTTAGGTGAGCACGTGTCCACATTAAGCTTGAACTTTAGTGCCTCCCACACCTGTCAGTTATCCCTAAATCACCCAGAGCAGCAAGCCACTCCAACATTTGGATTGCAATAGCACCTTTCCCAGCAACCACTTACAGAAGGAATCAACCTCCTCACAGAGGCCAACATATTCTCAGCACCTCTGCTAGGAACAGCTCTACTTTTGGATAGCCAAGGATGAGAACTGCCAAGATGTTTGGCCACCCTACCAAGTATCCACTGTACCTGGTCTGTGGGCATGAGAAGGCTTCACGACTCGAGCTTCAGTTACTAGACTTTGCCAAGTGCTCATTTGTCAAGCAAAGGCAAGAGGTAAAGGAACCCCAGATTTATGCTGCATCTATCTGCCAGGTGCACCTCTATTATCTAATTTAATCCCCACAGCAACACCGTGAAGTTGATACTATTATTTTCAATTCAGAACTTGAGAAGTTGAGAAACTTCGGTCTAATAAGGTTAACTTGCCCAAGTTGCACAGCTAGCAAGTAGTGGCGCCCAAATCTTTTCACAATCTTCTTGGGCATCCTAATGCATGACCTACTAACATCTCCTTTTACAAAGCCCCATCCCTCTTGCTGATTTTCTATATGATCTGAATAAACTTTCTTTCCATCTGTGGTACACAATTTTTCTAATAATTGAATGTGAGAGAAGGCAAGAGTGTGTATTTTTATTGGGCACTTCAAAGATGAATGGTATAAATTCTGGTTTCAGAAGACTAGTGTGCATCTCAGCTCTTCTCTTTGTAAATTATGAAGGTAAATCATTTAACTTTGCTAATCCTTAACACAGTCATTTTTTAAACGAAGAAAATAATACCTATTGTATGCTGCAGGATAGCTATAAGGATCAGATGGAGTAATAGATGCAAAGTTGCTATTTACATGGGAGGTATTCAGTGCATAGGAGCAAGAAGGTATGAATCAAAACTCTGCCTGTGTCGTTGTTTCTGAAATCATAAAGACCAAAAGTCTACACTTCTTATCCAATTACATTCATCTTCAGACATTCCATTAACTTTGGAAATGAGTTCTAGGGTAGTCATCATAGTATCAACTACCATTTACTGAGTGCCTCCCTGTGCCTGCATTATTTCTAACCCTCACATCTCATTCTTTCAAGCAGATACTACTGTCCACAATTAAATCTTGAGAAACTGAGGCCCAGAGGTTAAGTAACTTGCTCAGGGAAGTGGCAGAAGCAAAATCCAGATATGTCTAATCCAAACTCTATATTCTCTGTCTTGAATTTTTTAGAAAAAAAAATACTAAGATGTTATTAATTTATAATTACTTATTTTGATTCATTTATAAATTTACTAATTTATATACAGAACAAATAGACAGCCTGTGGGTCTGTCCCAAAGAGTTTGCACCAATTCCTAATAACTTGTGTTTACTGCTGATTCTTCATTTCTGCTCTCCAATTTTTTTAACTTGGATAAATGCTTCATACAGGATGACACGGATTAGATCCTGCCAAAACCAACATATCCATGGGGTGGTCTGAGCTTGTGTTCCCGCTGAACCTTGCCCTGGTCGGCTTGGTCAAGTTTGGGTCAGCCGAGGTCAGGTTCGGATGCCGGGCAAAAGGCACATTTCATGGCAAAAAAGCAGGCTCATTCGACTTTGCTGGTAAATGCTCTGGCTCCCAACCTCCCCACCAGACTTCCTACTTAGCCCTTATTGTAGTCCTTTGAACAAACGTGCAAGGAAGAAATTCCAGCTAGATAACAGGACGGAAATGTGATGGAGGGGGAGGAAAGAATGTCTTCAGGTAGAGAGATGCCTCCTTGAGTCGTCTTGCTCCCCGATCCCAGACCTGTTCGATTTCGATGGGAGACAGCACAGCAGAGTGGTAAGAGGACAGAGGGTCATGGAACCAGGCTTCTGAGGGCATATCCCAGTGCAGCCACTCTCACAGTGTGGCTAGACAAATTTCTTAACCTCTCTGGACCTCAGTTTTATCATCTGTAATGGGGAAATAATCTCATCAAGTTATTGTGAGGATTCCCTGGCCCATGTGAAGGACCCAACACAGTGGCTGACACACAGAAAGCACTTAATAATACACGCTGCTCTTAGTAGCTAGTGATGGAGTGGCTGGGTGGGGAAGGAGGTGAGTACATTCTCACCTACACTAGAGAAAGCCTGGTGTGTCCCAGGCCATGTGCTGTGGCTCCGGGATAGAGGAGAAGCATCATATTCCCATAGTATGGTCCTGGTATGACCCAGAAATGCCTCTCTTGATTGCCTGCTGACATGCAACTCAGGTTTGAGATTTCCCCCTCCAGGAATGGTGCCCACAGCTCTGCATGCAATCTCTGTTTGACACAATGTTGTCTCAAACTGTGGCATGAGGGCCACCTGAGTCAGTCACCTTGAATGCCTTTACAATACACATAGCTGGGTTCCACCCAGATCTACAGATCCAGCACCTCTCGGGTGGGGGTCAGATGGGAATTTGCAGCCTTGATCCTCTCTTGGTCCAGAGGCTGATGGGAGTGGCCATGCTGCAGCTGGGCAAGAGGAGTAAGGGAATGAGACTCTAGGGAGGGTAACAGAGCGTACCTCTGAGTGCCTTCCCCACACCCCAGTGGTGAACCCCTGCCACCGAATTCCTGAGGACAGAGTACAATCCATGGTCTGAAAATTTTATCCCCCCACAGAAGAAAATTCTGAAGGATAGGATGCTTTCTGATGAAGAGAAAATTTTTCCAGGCTTT
>NW_012155284.1:11986596-12004090 GCF_000956105.1 Propithecus coquereli | reverse complement strand
TCCGGATGTCAGAAAGGGGAGAGACTCACAAGCCAAGATTATATAAATCACTTTCTTATTCAAGGTGCTCAGGTTCTCATCAACTGAAATAATAGAATTAAATGCTGGCAGCCAGGCTTCATGTCTGGGGCCTGAGAGAGGTTCTATCAGTGGTAGTTCCATTTCCCAACCCCATTGTGGAGACCACAAGGTTGGAAAAGTCCGGAAGAACATGCAGTTCTATTCTCCTATCTGCTTTGCTAATTGGTGGCAGGCTTTCGTTAAATGGCGTGCTCAGCTATGATTAGCAAGGCTCTTGCTATTCAAGGTGTATTGCATGGAATAGCAGCACCTATTGGAAATGAACTGTCAGCCCTAACCCACACCTACTGAATCCAAATCTGCATTTTAACAAGATCCAGGGTGATGTATATGAATGTTAATGTTCAGAAAGCACCAAATTAAGCCACTGCACAAAGGCTTTAGGTGAGTCTAACCACATAGCTCCAAAAGGAGCAAGCCAGGGTTATAGGAGTTGGGGCTATGCTAAGTAAAGTGGTACTTTCTTTCCTCACAGAGCAGAGAAAAAAGGGCCTCCTAAGGCAGCCCTCCCTCATTCACTAGCAGCATGATGCCATGCCACGTGACTGGCCATCCTTTGCATATCTGATTGAATAAAATAATAACTGCCCAGCCAGAGCCCCAGCAGTTCCATGCCACCAGCTGAAACTAAGTCATTTATTTATCTGACCTGCCAAGAAATCAGGAGAGAAAAAGATAGTTGCCAAAATCCCAAATGAGCCAGTTTTAGCCAGTATGATAAGCAAGTCCCCTCTGCTTTAACTTTTACAAGGAAAGTAACTTTGAAAATACCAATCTGCTTTTTGTTTTCTGGTTCTGCTTTCCTCAACCCTTTTCCATCTATAAAACCAAACTTCTGCACTTGGCTCATTGGAACACTCATTCTATTTTACAGAGTGAGGTATTGCTTGATGCTAGAAGGGCAAATAAAAGCCAATTAAGATCTTTAAACTAAATTTGTTGTCATTTTGTCTTCTGACAATTGTAATCAAACACTTCCTAAGGCTCTCCCTTGATACCTGAACGTCTGCTAGGAGTTGGAACCATAAGGAAGAATAAAACGCAATCCCATATCTGATATGCCTACGCACAGGTGATCCATTGGCAAGACAAGGTAGTCCTTATTAATTTAGGAGAAACAGAATGTGACAAAATTATAGAAAGTACTTTGTGAACTCTAACGTGCCATACATGTTTGTTCTGAAGGAGTTCAGGAAATACTATGCCAAAATATGCCGCTTTGGTATGCTGATGACTTCAAACTGAGAGCTCCTGGGGACCCACAAATGCAGGAAGGGGCTTTCTCAGATCTTCCCTTACCTGCCTAAAGACAGACTCTCCAAAAGGAACTGAATTTTCATGAATCCCTACCCCCACCCCAAATCCCATCGACTGCCCATTCATCGTTCCCCCAAATCCTTTACTCTCCTCTAAGTTGCCTACATCCTCCCTCCCCTATGAAGAGGCCATATAAGCTTCTATCAGTAGATCTCACTGGGGGTTTGGATCTTCACTTTTCTTTCCTGCCATGCCTCCATGCACATCATGAACGTGTGTACCTTTTCTCCTGTTCATGTGCCCGCCGTCAGCTCATTTCACAGACTCAGTTATCGAACCCTCAAAGGGTAGAGGGGAATTCTTCCCTCCTCTACAGTTCTTATTACGGAAAAAATCTATTCTTTGATAAGCCAGAACATACAACTTTTATTCCACATCAGATAATAAAGGTTTGAGGTCTAATTTCTGTTATTGTTCACAGCTTCTCACACGATGTCACACCCACGGTGATCCTCAGAATATGTTACCAGCCAACACTGGCAATTCTCTCATATGCTTATTCCTTTCAAGCCTCCAAAGAAACATTCTGCTCTGTTAACAATTCTAGGCCAGGAGCTTGGGGTTTGGGAATACTTTCCAG
The DNA here is from genome assembly GCF_000956105.1 of Propithecus coquereli. Taxonomy (NCBI): domain Eukaryota; kingdom Metazoa; phylum Chordata; class Mammalia; order Primates; family Indriidae; genus Propithecus; species Propithecus coquereli. The sequence goes on along the minus strand of NW_012155284.1, from coordinate 12,002,112 downwards.
AGAAGTAAATATTTCAGAAACCCTGACATCATTAAAAACCATCCTTAATTGCCTACTCTTAGTTTCTTCAGTTAGAAGGAGCCTTACCTTGGAAGAGGAAGTTCTGTGAATTGGAAGGATCAGGGAAGGACAAAATAGCATGTGTGGGTGGGTGGGGTATGGAGGATCATTTCCCAAATGAATGCTAGTGTCATTTTCAGCTGAGAAAACTTTCAAGGCCTCTGCTTCCAACAGAGAGACCAACCTGGGACTCTGGTGCATGGGGCCAGCCCCATGATGCCAGAGTGTGAAACTCTTCAGGTTGGGGGTGTCCTCACCCACTTGGCCAAACAATAAAGCATCCCAGAGAAATGGGTCTCTAGCTGGCTTTGGAGAGCCCCATGCCCACCACCCACACTCCTCAATGCATGGGATTGGGATGGAAGGCACCGGGATCTGCAGTAACCTGGGATGGCTCTCATGCCCACAGAAAAGCCATCCCAGGGGGTGCAGCATAGCCCATTGTGCCACCTGATACATGAGCTCAAGCTGGCTCCTTTCTCAGATCCAGAATGTTCTTAACAAAAAGCTTACAGGGAGCTTTCCCTCTGCCAGGCAGGGATGGGCTGCCTGACTAGGGCTAGAGATAACTCCTGGCAACTTTGGAGGCTGATGAGTCACCAGAGAGGTTTCCAACCTGTTCTTACACCCAAGAGCAGCAGTGGTTACTGATTTGCATCAGCACACCTGTATTTTGGGTAGATCTTTCTTGGAGTTGGGGTTTCCTGTGCTGTGCGGTAAGCTCTCGGTCTCTCTTGACATGCCCTCCTCTCAGATTTGGCATCTTGGGCATTTTGAGTTGCCTTAGCAACACTAGCTACTCCGGATGTCAGAAAGGGGAGAGACTCACAAGCCAAGATTATATAAATCACTTTCTTATTCAAGGTGCTCAGGTTCTCATCAACTGAAATAATAGAATTAAATGCTGGCAGTCAGGCTTCATGTCTGGGGCCTGAGAGAGGTTCTATCAGTGGTAGTTCCATTTCCCAACCCCATTGTGGAGACCACAAGGTTGGAAAAGTCCGGAAGAACATGCAGTTCTATTCTCCTGTCTGCTTTGCTAATTGGTGGCAGGCTTTCGTTAAATGGCGTGCTCAGCTATGATTAGCAAGGCTCTTGCTATTCAAGGTGTATTGCATGGAATAGCAGCACCTATTGGAAATGAACTGTCAGCCCTAACCCACACCTACTGAATCCAAATCTGCATTTTAACAAGATCCAGGGTGATGTATATGAATGTTAATGTTCAGAAAGCACCAAATTAAGCCACTGCACAAAGGCTTTAGGTGAGTCTAACCACATAGCTCCAAAAGGAGCAAGCCAGGGTTATAGGAGTTGGGGCTATGCTAAGTAAAGTGGTACTTTCTCTCCTCACAGAGCAGAGAAAAAAGGGCCTCCTAAGGCAGCCCTCCCTCATTCACTAGCAGCATGATGCCATGCCACGTGACTGGCCATCCTTTGCATATCTGATTGAATAAAATAATAACTGCCCAGCCAGAGCCCCATCATGCACCTGGACATCTGGCAGGCTCTGTGCAGAAAGAGGAAGTTGATCCATAGCATTAACACAGTGGATAGAGTTCAAACTCACTGAGTCATCACAGATGCCTGGACGCTGTGTCCTTGTTTTAATGACACACCTACAGAAACCACAAACTGTTTGAAGCAATATCAACTCCATTCAGAAAATGAACAAGGGCCCAAGAAAAGATAAAAGGAAGCATGGATTGGGAAGAAACAAAGACAAAAGGGTCAAAATATTGCTAAGCAAAATTGTCTCTCTTTTTTAAAAAGCGAAGATTTAATTTCCTTTTACATTTCGACTGCCTTTAATTTGCAGGATGTTGACTTCCATTTTCTCAATGGTTTTTCTAATTATCCTTCAGCTCATAAGATTCTTTCTCACCCATGCACAGAAACTCAGCCACCTTGTGTGGGGGAAGGTGCAAATCTGGCTGCTGATGTCACAAAGCAACACTCTTCAGGCAACACTATGAAGAAAGACTTACCATTGTTCGGATGTGCTAAGATTTCCCAATTTCTTCTAACTGCCTACCTCACAGGAAGAACAAGAATAGAGATTGTGTATTGTGAAGCACTCTCAGCCCTCAGAAGAGAAGGTGCAATCATAAGTGTAACAATGACGTTGCAGTAAGAGTTGGTTTGTGTATTATCCTTTCTGGTAACCTACCTATTTCTTCCAGCACACTTCATTAACTGCAGCTCGCCCTCACAGAGCGACAGCTTTGTGGGGAATGGACAGACATTCCTGATTCATCCTCTCAACATCTGTGAATAGACAAAGGGGGACGATGTTATTTTATAGGTGACTGGACTGGTCTAAGATTTGCTGAATAACTTCCTCGTCTATCATCACCATTGTGATCATCATTGCTACCACGGACAACACATATTTTTTGAGGGTTGATTGTGCAGACAGAATTCTCATCCTTAAGAGGTTTATATTCTGGAGAACTGGATGAAAATATTTCCTCTATTACTAAACTAGATTGGGCAAAATTCTATAAGCAAACAAATTATGATCTTTAAAGTATAGCATAGATCTATTTTCTGATAACTGCGTTTTGGCTGGGCTATTTTTTTGTCGTTTATAAAATTACAGGGTTCACCCACAATCAAAGAGACCAAATCTCTCCTCCAAGTCTAGTTGGCTTAACTTGAGCCATATGTCCTCTCCTGGACCAATCCAAGTGCAGCCAGGGGAACAGAGTCACATAAAGAATGTGCCTGACAGAATGATAGAAGCCCCTTCTCACCAAACAGCCATGTGGATGGGGGATGTATGCAGTTCCCAAGATGAGGGAACTAGGGACACGACCCAACCACCACATCCGGACATCCAAGGGAAATGTCGTCAAGGGCTAGAAATGCTTGGCCCTTTTCTTTTCCTTCATGTTTATCCAGTGGAATTTCAATCTTCCCTACACTGCTTTTTTTGTTGTTGTTGTTTAAATAACAGACCTTAGTTTTAGGCTTATAGAAAATCGAAAGCAGAAAGTAGAGAGCTACCACAAACCCCTTCCCCTCACCACACAGTTTGCCCTATTATTAACATCTTACCCTAGTGTGGTTCACTCGTTATAACTGATGAACCAATATTGATATGCTATTATTGACTAAAGTTCAAAGTTCATATTAGGGTTCACTCTTTGTATTGTACCATTCTGTGGGTTTTGACAAATACATAATGTCACATCTCTGCCATTACAGTATCATACTGAGTATGATTTTAGGGCAGTTTTACTGCCCTAAAAATCCCCTGTGCTCCACCTGTTCATCCTTCCCTTTCCCTAAATCCCTGGCAACACTGATCTTTTTATCTCCACGGTTTTACCTTTCTCAGAATATCATAGTTAGATGCCTATAGTATGTAGTATTTTCAGACTGGCTTTTTTCACTTAACAATATGCATTTAAGTGTCTTTCATAAATTTTTGTGGCTTGATACCTCATTTTTTTTAATCACTGAATAATATCCATTATATGAATATACCAAAGATTGTCTATCCATTGTCACATTGAAGGGCACCCCATTTCTTTTTTACTTCTCTGTTTTTTGATTAGTCCTCAGGACTATTTTTTACTTCCACTTGGTATCTTTAATAGGCAACCATAAATTTCTTGCTTCTTTATATTAGCATATCTAACTACTAGTCCAACATGAAAATGACAGGACTTACAGTGTGTTTGGTTGGCAGCTTCAGTATTGGTGGTATACCTACATTAATCGGCAAGTGGTACTTGAATATGTACCTAAAGCCAGTGGGATACATTTTTAAGATGGCATGCCTGCATTTACACAATTAATTGCCTACTTAGCCTGACAACGATTTCCTGGATATTTCAAGAGGTAGTGATACTTTCACAACTTGAATTTGAAGTTAAGTATCTTTAGGAATGGGGCGGAAGCTTTGTCACCACCCATGAAATGAAAATAGGAGAGGTAACAACAACTGAAGGGGATATTGCCCAGCAACAGGTCAGTGGTATTGGCCACATTTGGTTTGCTCCAGGAAAGCTTAAATAGGGTCAGAGATGTCACACTTGGACAATGTTGGAGACGAATACACAATTTAACTTATTTATCTTTAAAATTTATAAAAATGGTCCTCTTGAGGAATGTTATGAATATTATTTTGTTTTATAAACACTGGCTCCTTTGTGGGAGTGAGCTTACATCAAGCATTTTTATGTGTACATGTCCTCCTGGCTGCAGTTGGATTGGTCTAGGAGAGGACATAACTCAAGTCAATTAAATACAAAGAAAAGATTCAGTCCTTTTGATTGTGGTTAGATTTGGAACAATTAAACTTTCATGCTACTGCAGGCCGTATTTTATGCCCTGGGCACCAAAGAAAGTCTGTCTTTAGAATGAGAAAAATGAAATCAATATTTATGGGGGAGAAATATAGAGTCTTATCTTTACTGGGTTCTGTTTCTAAGCATTTTCTTAAAGCAGATGTTACAGTTGTATCCTCAACATTTATTCTTCCCTCTTTTGGGAACTGCCTCAGTTTTAACTCTGATATCCACAACGTTGTAGTAGGAGTGGGTTTATGTATTATCCTTCCTGGCAACCTACCTATTGCCACCAATGGTGATCCGAGATTGGATGGACCATGTTACTCAACAAGAGGTGAGCCTCAGGCTTCTGGTGCACATCATGACCCTATTTCTGGGACACAGGTGTTGTTTCAGAGATGAAAGAGGCCTCCAGACAGAATCAATGAAACAGGGTAAGATAATTGTTGGGGTACTCAAGGAAAGAGGCTTTCTTACTCTTGTGGCAGCTTCTGGAAAAGACCCCCCTAGCCCAGATGGGAATGATATACTGGACCCAGTTTATATGCCAACCCAGCCAGATCTGTGTACTTGCCTTGTTTGTAGACCAAAAAGGCTCCAACAACAGTCATGCTATTCCCAAGATTATGAACCCAGGTCGCTGTTGCTGCCATTGCTGTTGCTGGAGACAGAGAAGTTGGCAGAGAGATCACTGTGCCTATATGCTGGCTCCTCTGCTTCTGTGGGGTCCCTGGCTTTCCCAGCAGCTGCCTGGAGAAACCTGGGGACATAATCAGAAAGCAGGAGGGCGTTAGGTACCATGGGAATGACTCTGATTAGTGGAAAACCAAAGACAGGAAGTTTCTAATATATAAATTCTTTTCCATTCCTGCACCCACACAGATGGTCCTGAGATACAGTAGCTTGTGCAGACTTTCTGAAGGTCTCCTATTGTGTTTGCTCTCTCTTTCCTACCTCATTCTCCTTTGTCCCCAAATCACACTCCAGTCTTTAATTGTCAACAAATCAGTTTTTGCCCCAGACTCTGAGAATCCAAGCTAAGACAGACAAGGAAAATGAAGGCCTCAGAAGCAGCCCTCAGGAGCAAAACTTTTTCTCTGCCCTCCTGCCCTCCTGTGTCTCAGTCCCATTCTCCCCACCAGCTGGCCATAGAAACCCAAATCCCTCTTCCACAGGGCAGGTCACAGAAACCAGAACCCCTGGTCCCTAAAGCCAGCCATAAAACCTAAAAATATTATTCTAACTCTCCCCCAATCTTCCTGTGTACAAACTGACCATAAAGAAATTATTCAACCTACCTTGTTTGACTATAAGTCATAAGCCCCCCATTCCAGAGAGGGTCCTGTCCCACACCCAGAAGGAAGGAATGCATGCTCAGAGAGGCCAGGAAGAATCTTGACAGACAGGCCTTGCTGGGTTTCCCCACTCGGTCCATTAGCATTAGACAATACCCTTTTTGTTCAATCATCTCTCTACATGGCTGCCCATACTTTGTTCAACCTAACCATAAAAGTGGACAATTTCCATTGTATCTTTGGGTTTTCATTCTGAAGCCTCCTGTGTCACGTAAAACTATGATCAGATAAATTTTTATGCCTTTTCTCCTATTAATCTGCCTCTTGTCAGTGATTTTCAGCAAACCTTCAGAGGGCAAAGGGGAAGTTTTCCCTTGGCCCTGACAGTAGCTCTCTTGTGACTGTGGGAACTAGGGCAAGGACGAAGCGGGTATTGTGAAAGTCAAGTGGAGAGCGGGAAGACACTCGATAACATCACCGACCTACTGAATCAAACCAGCCCAGAGCCCTTCCTACCTCTGGACTTACTTGAGACAAGAAGAAGTCTGTTATATCTAGGTAGCTGTGATTGGCAGCTGAAAACATTTAATTGAGATCCTTCTCTCGTCTCACCAGTGTTTGCAGAGACCTCCTCCCTCTCCTGCCAATCCCCATCATAGCTATAAAATAAATTCCCTTTCAGATCTTAAGTTAATATAAGTTGGTTTCTGGAACCTGCCATCAATTGAATCCTAACTGATAACACCTGCCCTCTCTGTTGGTACTAATGAAATATCTCCTTAGAGCCTCTTGTTACAATCCTGGTCCATTTCACTATTAAAAAAAATCAAAATCAGTCAAAATGTATCGAGTATATCTATAGCCATGTATAAAACACAGTTTTTTTCTATTTTAATTTTAAAACTAAACACAATGTTCTTTAATAACTCTGAAAGTTCTCCCAAATAAAATCCAAACGACAATGCTCCCAAATAAGAATAGTTTAAGAGTTAATCTCTGCCAAGCCAGCTTTCCCCCAGATGATGGATTTGTTAGTTAATCATTCTGAAGCCAGGATTAGAGCACAGTCAACAGTTTAACAAACCATTCATTTCCTACAGTACCGAGTAGTTTCATGGGCTTTTTACTCTTATGCCATAAACAGGACTATAAATTGTATTAGTAATTGTTTTTGAAAAGGATGTCAAGACTTCCGTTCTAAGATGGCGATTTGAGCGTGGGTATTTAACTACTCCCTCTCCTCCCAAGTTCCTACAGAAATGTCCAAAAACATATTTTAGAATACTGTTAAAAAATTATTCTGAAAAACAGTAAAGAGTGCTATCAACTAGGCCAGTAACTGGGAAGAATTTGGCAAAAACAGCATACACAAGAGGACTTAGAGGGAAGAACCAACTCTCTTAAGATTTAGCTGCTACAAGGAAAAGCCCACCTGAACTTGAGCAGGAGCAGCAGGGGCTGGGGCAGGGCTGGCGACAATGGAGTATTTGGTGGCTGCAATGCAAGGTCTTTGCCGAATCAGGTTGCCATCGGGGGCCACCCTGTCCCTAGAAGGGGAGACAGTAGCCTAGGTAACTTCAAGTCACCCAGTAAGCATAGGAAAAATTTTAAAAAATAAAACAGGAAAAAGAAGAAAAGAACAGCAAGGGCCTGCAGAAAGCCTGGCCTCCTCCAATTGCATTCACTTCCCGTAGTCATTGTTGGAAACTGGAAAACACTTTCTAATCATTTGCCAGGGGTTGCTGAGCAATTTTCTTCAATCAGGAAGCAGGTTGAACTTTGCTGATTATATGAAAAAGGCAAAACCCACAGCTCTCAGGAACCCAAAGGTTAAGGTAATAGGATCCAGGGAACTGATTGAAGTTTATTGATTTTCAATTGATGAAACATTGACAGCTGCATAGGGTGGTGAAATTACACCCCTTAGCTCAGAGAATATTGTCTCTCATCCCAGACTCATTGTTGAAGTTGACAAGTAAATGGGTTTCTGGTAAACATTTATTCCATTTTTCAATCTGGACACTAAATTGGTGTGTAGCAATAATGTGAGGGTAATTATAGGAGTCTGAAGGACCTTAAGTCTTGCAAAAGCCTACACGTTTTAGAAAGCAGGCTGTTTCTTTTACTTCTGAATGGGCATTAGATTATTCAAGAGGAAAATGTATACCAAGGAACTGGATTCAATTCAACTCAAAAAATATATACGTGGGCTTTCTGTGAGGCAAGACACAGTGCTTAAGCTTACCCTGATGGAGACTTCTTCCTCATTATCTCCCTTATCCTCCCATTTAAATACCTTTTCATTAATTCTGTAAAGCCCTCCGGAGAGTTCTCTGCTCCCAGGGGGGCAGCCTTTCTCACTGCAGTTGAAAACAGCTCTTCACAACAGATGATTAGGTTTTATCCCCCCTCCCCCCACCCCCACTGTTGGGGTGGAGGCGAGGTGGTAAGGAATTACTCTTCTGAACTGATTCCTCAGCACCCACCTTGTCTTCCTCCTTCTTATTCATGGGCCACCCCCTCCCATTTCTCCTCAAGAATGTTCTATAGCAAAATCCTAATTAAAATGTACCGTACGAAGAATAGGGAGCTTTAAACCTCTGAGGCTCAGTGTCCTCGTGTGTAGAATGGGGTTAATAATTCATCCCCAGTGGGGTCATGTGCAGAATAAGATAATGAATATGAAACATATTTTAAAATAGTCCGCCGTGGAGAACACAGAGACAAAGTGAGACAGCCATAGAGAACCCAGGCTGGGAACCTGCAGCCGGGCCGACTGTGTGACTCTGAGCAGATCATTTTACCTTTGTGTTCGTCAGCCCGTGTGTAACCGGGAATATAAGCGCGTCCATCCACTTCATTCAACTCTTGTGAGAATTAAGCCAGTTATTATATGTCAAGTTCTTAATATAAGTCAGTATAAAATAAAAGACATTATTATCATTTCAGCATAACCTTATCATACTCAAGAGGTTTTCTATGTCCTCCACAAAGTGACAACTTTCAATACATGTGACGGCCCCTTTAGAGGGGTGTGGTGTGTGGGAAGAAACACAGGTCAGATGTGGAATCCAGTCTCCGCATTCAGCAGGGATCTCAGTTTCCCCTGCAGGTGGAGGGTTAGCACTCAGGCGAAGGCACTGAAACTGCAGGATGAAACCGACCACATGTGCACGCAGGCCGGCTCCAGGCAGGGCGTGGCGCATGCCACCACCGCCCAGGGCAGCACCTTCCTGCCCGGGCCCGGCCCCTGCTAGCACAGGCCCTTAGCTTGTATCTTGAAAATTTTGGTGTCTACAATCATCCCCTAAACTGGGTTAACTACCAAGAGCCAATTATCACCCCGAGGTACTAGCTACAGTTCTTACTTTTCAAACAGGGATTTCTATGTGCGGTTTTAGGCACAAAGACAGTCCAAGGGGGGATTTCGTGTTAGCTGATGGATGATGATAGGATAGGAAGGGGCTGCTGGGTGTTCAGGACCAGATGGAGACGGTTGCAGTCTCAAGCGCTAATAAGATTTTAATACCCATCATACCCCATATACTTCATAATAAACTTATGCTTATTAAACTTCTACTAAACTATAAAACATAAACACAAAACCCACATGTATGCTGAAACCGAAATAAAATCACTTTAAACTTCCTAACTTCCAAATTTTGGATAAGTTCTCCCAAGCTGAGTCCATCAATCTCTCCCTCTCTCTGGCCCTGCTTTCTGGTGCTCTCAGCACATTCTTAGGCTGCTGTTGGCCCCCGCTACCTTCGCATCCTGCTTCCATGGTCACCAGACATGTCACCTCTCCCGGCTGAGACGGCTCCTCAGGACCCCTCACTAGGCTCTGCCACCGGGGCCATCTCATCTCCTTCCCCTCACCCAGAGCCCTGGCTCTCTGTGCCAGTGACTGCACTTCATTTTGCAGGTGAAGCCCAGCGCCGTGAACTCTCACCTCAGGGAGCTGTGACAGTCAACACCTCTTCCAATGTCTTGTCTGGAGTGTGTTCTGCACTGGGGAAAGCAACCACAGAGTGGGTGCGGGAATCGCTTTCCTGTCTCTTTGGGGACTGAGGCTCACCTGGGCAGGGCGGATTTAACCCCTGCACACCCAGCTTCTCCTCCAGTGTCGACAAAGAGAATCGTGTGGTGGTGAAGAATGCAGGCATCGAGGCGGAGGCACCTGGTTACTTCACCTTGCTCAGCCTGTTTCCCCCTATGGAAACGGGTATGATGAGAGAGGGTAGGATGCAGTTAGTCTTCGTAAAGAGTAACTGCAGTGACACAGGTTGGCACAACGCCTGGCTCAGAGCAAGCTTTTAATAAGTGGTAGCTTTGATCTATAACGAGGCCGGTTCCTGTGACATTCAGCAGCAGAGGCAGCTCAGCTAGGGCCCTTACCCTGCAATTCCCGTTTCCCTCCTGGCAAATCCCCTGGAGAAGCAGAGGGGAGGCTGGGGACCTACCTGTGCTGTCAGGGAGGGTGCCCCACACTTTACTCACTCTACGATTGTCGCCAAATAAGGGCTCAATTAGCAGATACACCTGGCCTACGGATTAGGCGGCAATACATCCCTGTCCTTCCCCAAGCTCCTGGAGACCACCTGGCTTTCCAAGGCCAGGTAATTGAGGAAAGGATATAATGACACCCTCACGGCTTTCACAAGATTCTCGAGCTGAAGCCATTATATACAAAGAATTGCCCGGAAGTGAGAAAGGCTAGTTTGACTGGCTGAGAGAGTGGGAATAGCACCTCTGGCAGTTTCAATCTATGACTTTTGCTTAACACTTAAAAAACAAAAAAGTTTCAAAACCCAGATAATATCCATTAGTATTTAGAATTACCTGCAATAGTCCCCCCTTATCCGTGGGGAAGATGCGTTCTAAGACCCCTAGTGAGTGGACACCTGAAACCACAGATAGTACTGAACACTTAACTTTATAGTTTTTTCCTATACATACATGGCTATGATAAAGTTTAATTCATAAATTAGGAAGAGTAAGAGATTAACAATGACTAATACAATAGAATAATATAAAAATACACTGTAATAAAAGTTATATGAACATGGTCTTTCTCAAAACATCTTATTGTACTGTACCACTGGTAATTGAAACCATGGAAAGTTAAACCACAGACAAGGCAGGGCCTACTTTGATTGTAAAGTGAACTCCACAGTCAAATGGCTGCCTAAGGACTCTGCATAAATGGATTCTAGAACACTTTGCATCCCACCAGTCTAGTATGCAAGAACTAATCTGATTCGTACTCGATCCCCTGGGGACTTTACAACCATAACCCCAGTCAGGGCCTGCTTCAGGGGTGAGTGACCTGTGCAATCACGTGGGCCCAGTGCTTAGAATGTCCCCTCGTGTGGTTCAAAGTTTTGGTGTCACTAGCATGAAATTCTTAATAATTTTGAATGAGGAACCCTGCATTTCACTTTGCACTGGGCCCTGAAAATTATGTAGCTGGTCCTGGCCTTAGTACCCAGTCCAGTGTCTATTGTATAGTAGATGCTTTTTTGTTATTGGAAGAACATTAATTATCAATAATGTATAATATGCTCTCTAACTCTTCACTAGCAGTATATTCAAGCCATGTTCCATAAAGCATTTTAAATCCTCTGATGTTAGACAAGCTGCACAGAGGCAGCATGTTACCTAAAAATTATACTTGAAACTTAGAAACCTAATTTGATACGTTAAATACCAGTGGATTCCCCGCAAACGGAGACTTTACAAATCGTCCTTTTGCTTGATAGTGACAGCTTCTGCTATTAAAAATCTCAAAGGAATAACAGGTCAACAGTGTTGGGTATGGATTGCTGCAAAGGCAATGTGCTAAGTTACTGAGGTGATGCCATTATATGCTGAGAAACGCATATTCAGATCTCATTCAAATGAAGTTCTCTGGGGGAATTGCCCTTTGTATAACAATTGATTTTTCTAAAGTGAATTACTAGTTACAGGATATTTACTCTGGTTTGTTGTTTGGGGATTTGGGGATGTGTCTGAACTACATTTAAGGAGAGAGAGCTGAAAAGCAGGGCAGCGTGCAGAATTACAATCAGGAGGTTGATGATAAAATCATTAAAAGAAATAAAGCAGAATCCAGCTAAAAACACAAACAAAAAACCCTGAGAAGTGGGATGCTGAAAGGGAGAACACGGTGGGACTAGATACAGAGATGATGTGATGAATTAAACTTCCTCTTGCATTCAAAAGAATTCAATAGGCAAGGACACTATCAGTGTATGTTAAATAAAATATTCTTGTTGGAAAACAAGGTGGTGATGTGGGGTGCAATTGTAATATTTTACAACAAAGGATAATAGAAAAGAGAAGTAACGTTCCTTCTAAGTGCCTTTTCTTGCATCTATCTATGGATCTCGGTCATTGACACTTCCCAGTGTTCTCTCTCAGGTCCAGGCAGCAGCTGAACATCCAGAGGAAAGAAAGGCTAAGGCTTCACTGGCAACAGCATATGTAGTAACTACAGCATAAATACGATCAGAAATAGAGACGTCCAAATAGGAAAGGAAATGAGAGCCTAGAGTTTAATAACTGATTCAAAAATTATTTTGGATTAAAATGTGCTCTGTGCTCATGAGACCTGCACAAAGGATTGCAGCCAGGGGAATATTTGATTGTGCTACACCAACAGCACAGAGTCGGTAACTCCTGAAAGAGTCTTTTCAGGATGGATTTAACTTGAATGCTGTTCCCTCCAGTCAAAAAGCAAAGCACAGGATAGGATTCCTCTCTCAGCTAGAGCATGTTCGCAAGCGAGAAAAAAGAAAAAGTAAAGAGAGAGATCATCTGCAGCAAAATGCTACATGTTGTGGACCTTGAATGATCGCAGGTGGAAAGACAGAGTTCTCTGTGATTGGTATCACAGCCTCAGAATAAGGAAATTCCGTGTGGTCGTGAAGAATGGAAACGGGTCAGGAAAGAAGAGTATCAGACAATGAGAAGGATGAAAGAGAAGGCTGCAGGCCAGGCCAGTGTTGAGACGGCTTTTGAAGCCAGACTTGCTTGGGGCTTTCACCAATTGACTTGGTGAAGAGAGAGTAAGGGTTAACATCAGAACTACATTATTTTATTTGTAGTTTGTTGGTGATACTTAGGTTAACAGTTGAACAAACTGTGTGTGGTTCTCATTCCAGCATAGAAAACAACATAAAGTTTAATATTAGACGTTCATGTCCTAAAGTTCCTTGGCTACTCCTACCACAGGAAAATTTACACTGGCCAACTTTTTCCCTGGGCCCCACCTGCTCCCACGTAGGGTGCTACCCCACCCACCCAAACGCACTCCACTCTCCACTCTTCCTGTATTCGTCTAAACCCTTCTGACTCCTGCTAGGGAGCTGCCAAGGCCCACCCTTAAATTTCTTTGCTTTTTAAAGCAGTGGGATAGAACTCTTCTTTGTCTAAATGTCTTCTCTCCAGGATATGCCCAGGAGGAAGGCCACAATTTGCAAAATGAAACAAGCCCTTTAAGGTTTTTTTCTAAACCAATAGGAAAGTCTCACTGTAATAGCAATCCTACCCTTGTCCTGGCCCAACAGTTCAAACACCAGGTGGCTCTTTAAGATGATTTGTTTTCTACTTTACAAATTGCTCTGCCACTAAATATTCTTCTAGAATAATATTTTTAAATGGTACCATATAATTCAATCCCATGGATGTGAAACTCCTATAATACAATGCCCTGTTGTTGGATATTTTAAAATTATTTAATATTATTGCCAGTATTTTATTATTGTAAACAGGACTAAAAATTTATTCCTATTTATATATTTTTCTGCATGTATATTTCCTTAGTATAAATACATTAAAGTAGAATTGTTATATAAAAATTATAAATTCAAAGCAAAATTCTGCAGCTTTTTGTATATATTTTTAATGACTTGCAGAAAGCTTCACAAATGTATAAAATGCCTATTTTCTTGTACCCTTAGCCACTCTAGGTAGCGGAATTCTTATTTTTTCAGAAATGAAGCAAAAAAAAAAAACTTACAGTATTATAATTATTACATGGCCAGGCATGGTGGCTCACGCTTGTAATTCTAGCACTCTGGAAAGTCGAGGGGGGAGGATTGCTTGAACTCAGGAGTTCAAGACCAGCCTGAGCAAGAATGAGAACTGGTCTATACTAAAAATAGAAAGATTAGCCAGGTGTGGTGGTGCTTGGGCCTGTAGTCCCAGCTACAGGGGAGGCTGAGGCAGGAGGATTGCTTGAGCCCAGGAGTTTGAAGTTGCAGTGAGCTATGATGATGCCACTGCACTCTAACCCTGGGTGACAGAGTGAGACTCTGTCTCAAAAAAAAAGAATTATTACAAATTATCATAATAATAAGTAAATTATCAGATAGTTTAATGGTCATAATTAGTATGAGCTGCTTAAGGTTTAAAGGAAGAAAAATTACAACTTGACAAAAGGAATTTCCTTAGGCTTTCATCAGTAAGTCATTCCAAAGTCTTTCCTTGCTGTTGAGATCTCTGGCTGAGCCTCATCCTCAAGGTAACTGTGATTTGACATATTTTATAAGGCTGAGTGGAATGGCCCAAAAACTAAAAAACAAAGGTATTGAAAGGGTTTTAATATCAAAAAAAAAAAAAAAAAAAAAAGAGAAAGAAAGAAAATATCAAAAAAAAAAAAAAAAAAAGCTTCAGTTGAGCTGATGGTCTCATTCATTTGCATCAAAGCAAGATTATTTTGAAGAACTCTAGGCCAACATTGCCAATATGTATTGGCACATGGCATATTTAAAATGCATACCCACTATTCCCTTATACCCACCTTTTGCTCCAGTCAGGCTGGTCAGATCATGCTTACCAATTTCTTTTTAAATTTCATAAGAAACATATGAATATTTTTAAAAGATACGAAAATGTTACAGATAGGAAAATTTCACTTTCGGCTATGATAAAATAACATGTAACAGATTAATTCTACCTTGAGAATATATAAACCTACATAAAAATTAAACCAAAAAGTACAGCTCTTTGAAGAAATCAGAAAGCAACCAAGGCAGCTAGGACTTCAAAGACCAAAGTCTTAGAAAAAAGGGAAATGCATTGAAGTGAGTCTTTCATTCACTGAAGAATTTTTTCCTCTCAGGATATTTGCTGAAGAGCAAGTACTATAGCCTAAAGATTGTTAGTCTCATTGGGCTGGAGAGATAAAAATTTGGAATTCGGAGCTACCAAGAGTGTATGTGCCAAGATTTTAGAGAAAAGGCACAGAGAAGCAAGCCAGATATTTTTCCTTTATCTCCTTTTGAAACATTTGCTGATTATTAAATATACCTGTAGGGCAAGAGCTGAGAAACCAGGCAGAAGGCAGCTTCTAAGAGGCTAAAAAGCTAAGCAGAAATTTTGACAGTCTCACAATGCAGGGGAGAGGAAAACTGTTGTTCACAGCCTGCCAAGGAGGAATGGTCCCAGTTGATGCCACACACTTTCAACTGAGATCCTTAAAGAGCTATGCCCGAGAATAACACAAATTATACTACCAGGCTTCAGAAAGCCTGAAACTGGGCCTTGACTGAATCAGTGTGATCTTTCTGGACTGTCTCTAGCTTCCAGAAGAGAATCAAATTCTCTCTGGAGGAAGATAGCATCATCCAAACCCCTTGCAATTTTTTCCATATAATTTCCAGGATGCAACAGAATAGACGTACCAGCAAAAAAATCATTAGACATGCCAGAGAAAAAGAGACCAAATACTTAAGGAAAAAATATGCAATAGACATGACTCACTGGTGATCTAGCTCTTGGAGTTATCAGACACAGCCTTTAAAATAACTATGATTAATACATTCAAAAATATTGATGAAAAGATGGAGAATTTC
>NW_012155284.1:11983862-11985581 GCF_000956105.1 Propithecus coquereli | reverse complement strand
CAGTTAAAGTAGACTTTAAAGAAGGAAGTATAAGAGACAAAGGCATAAATTTATATGAATCTAATAACATGTAATATATAATGCATGTGAAAAATAATAGAAGTAAAAGTAGAAATAGACAAATCCTAAACTTTCATAAAAAAAGACAGAACTAGTAGTTTAAAATATCAGTGAAGATACAGATTTTAAAAACAAGATAGTACATTTAACCTAATTGACATATAGAGAACGCTGTACCTAACAAGTGCAGAATAAACATTCTCTTTAAGTAAATATAGAACATTTACTAAAATTGACTATATGCTGGGCTGTAGTAAAAGTCTCAACAAATTTCAAAGAATTGAAAGAAATACAAATTTTATTCTCTGATCTTAGGGGAAATTAAGCTAGAAATCAGCCACACACATAAATCACTTAAAAAAAAGTGCTAGAAAATTAAGCAGTAAACTTTTACATATTGCATCGATCAAAATAAGAAATCTCAATGAAAATTAGGAAGCATTTTTAATTAAACAATAATGGGACTATACTTTATATCAAAATTCTGGGTTATAGCTTGTTTCAGCTAGCTTTTGCTATGTAACAAACATCCCCAAACTTAGTGGCTTACAAACAAGCATTTTACTATGTCAAGATTCTGTGGGTCAGCTGGGTGGTTCTTCTGTTCTGATGTGGCTGAGTTCTGCTGGACTATCTTGTGTCTGGGGTCAGCTGAAGGGTTTACTGGAAACTGGAAGATGTAGGTGGTCTTAAATGTCTAGCACTTAGCAGGCTTTCAGCCAGGGTGCCTCAGTTCTCCATCTGGCTTTTTATCTTCCAGCAAGCTAGCTAGCTCTCATTCACATGGTGAAAAGATAAAAAGATAAAGCATGAAAATATAAAATAAGCTTCAATGTTTGAAAGGTTTTCAAGTCTCTGTTTCATATTTGTTAATATCGCATGGCCAAACCTAGACTCAAGGGTAGACACCTCTTGATGAAGAAAACTGTAAAGTTCTATTAAAATAGGGCATGCAGAAAAAGAAAAATCTGTAGCTATTTTGCCAATCTACTGCACAATTAATGTAGTGCTCAGAGGGAAATTTATATCTTTAAATACATGTATTAGAAAAGAAGAAAGATCTGAGTTTTTATCTCAGGAAGCTCGAAAAGGAATAGCAAATTAAACTATCCAAAAATAGAAAGAAGACAATAATAAAAAATAGAAATCAGTGACGTAGAAAACAAATGTATAATAGAGAAATTTAAAAAGCCAAAAGCTTGTTTCTCAAAAATATTGATAAAGTTGATCAACTGTAGCTATTTTGCCAATCTACTGCACGATTAATGTAGTGCTCAGAGGGAAATTTATATCTTTAAATACATGTATTAGAAAAGAAGAAAGATCTGAGTTTTTATCTCAAGAAGCTCGAAAAGGAATAGCAAATTAAACTATCCAAAAATAGAAAGAAGACAATAATAAAAAATAGAAATCAGTGACGTAGAAAATAAATGTATAATAGAGAAATTTAAAAAGCCAAAAGCTTGTTTCTCAAAAATATTGATAAAGTTGATCAACTTTTATGTTTAGCAAGACTGACCAAGAAAAATTAAAGAGAAAACACAAATCATCAATAAAAGAAATTAAATATGGGATATTAATACAGATATTTCAAAGATGAAAGTATTTATCAATAATGGTATGCCAATATATCTGAAAATTCAGATAAAATGGAAAAAT
>NW_012155284.1:11900508-11982480 GCF_000956105.1 Propithecus coquereli | reverse complement strand
AAATTAACCTTTAGTTTCCATAAAATCCCAATCGAAATTCCAATAGAATTTTTTATGGAAATTGACAAGTAGATTCTAAAATTTAAATGGAAATACAAAGGACTAAAAGTAGTGAAAAACAAACTTGGAAAATAGTAAATTGGAGAACTTAGGCTACCAAATATCAAAGTAGTACAAAGCTGCAGTTATTTAAACACAAAAACAACAGTGTGGTATTAGTGCAAGATAGAAAAATAGATGAAGAAAGGAATAGAGTCCAGAAATGGACTTATACATACATGGCAACATTTTTACTAAAAAGAGGCCACAGCACTGTAGTGGGAGAAAGGGGGAACTTTTTCAGTAAAAGATGCTTGGTAAGTTGCATATCCATAAGGAGCTAAACCCTGACATGTGTCACACAGTATATATGAAAATCAATTCCAGATGGACAATAGATCCAACTGTCAAAGGTAAAACAATGATGCTTCTAAAACGTAGCAAAAGAGAACATCTTCATGACCTCAGCAGCAGAAAACTGGAACATCACCCCTATTATCTAGCTCAGACATACATATCTGACCTGCTCTGCACAGTCATCTCCTTTTATTCTAGCTCACTCTGATAATGCACCTCTCTTCATTTCTTAGTTACCACCACATAGTTTAGTACTCACACTATAGATGGCTCCCAATTTTTGTCATGTGTGGTTCTCTTGCAAGCTTTACCATGACCATTATTTTCTATTCCTATTTTTAGCAGTGGCTGAGTTAGTGCTGGACATATAATAGGTGCTCAATTAATAACTGAGAACTTCAAGTGGTCCAATCTCTCAAAACTTTTGTTCTTCCCTTTGCCTTTCTATGACTTTGTGCTCCAGTCCAAATACCCAGTGAGTCTGACCTAAGTGTTGCCTGAGAGCAAAGCTCTGTGCTTGGCATGGTGCAGCCTGTAAGGTTGTGTAGGTCCCATTTTATGCTCTAAAAGAGCTTAATCATCTCTTAGGGGAGATATGGGAACACCGTAACTATTTTATATTTCAACAAGGCACAGGATGAGTGTCGTGGAAATGGCCATAATATTTAATATAAATTCTGAGAGAAGAAGGGATTATAACTGCCTAACCTAATCAAGGGGGCATTTGAACAAATGGCATCTGAGACAGGTCCTGCAGATTACAGTAGGGCATTCCAGGCAGAATGCAAACCTAATGAACATTTTTTGAATTGATGTATTGTGTTTCCTAAATAACTGTCCAAATAGATTTCTCCTGAAATAGTTAGATTGACTTTCTATAACCAGAGAAGAAAGCTTGTTGAGACTATGCGGCAGGTGCTACTGAAAAACCTGAATGAATGAAGTGGTTGCTTCTGTCTGAATTCTATGGCTTTTAAAACTGCAGGAGTTTATGTCAGCAGAAGCTCTTAGCTTTTATGTACATGAGATGTCTCTTTTCTGCTGGTCCATTCCAGCTCAGGGGAAGAAGCTATTATAACACGCCTGCTTTAATACTTTTTATTACGTCGTCTACTGCCTTTGTTCAACCGAATAAAGAAGCTGCATTACGTTTTTAAAAGAGTTGAAAGAAGTAGTCATAACAATAAGAAATCCAGATTAGCTTTAAGATTCACGTCACAGATTAGTGGGAATTTAGGAAGAGATGGGAAGGCCCTGAGTTCCTTGGTGTTAGTGTAACATTGTGCCTGGGTTGCAAACTCGAATGCCTGCAGAGAGCATGAAGGCAAGAGAAGTGGGTGGGTGGGTGGACTCAATGGAAAAATAGCAATGGCATTAATGTGATGAGAAATGGCAACTGACACTTGGACTTTAATAAGGCAAATTCTCAGGCCCTATCCAGACCTACTAAATCAGAAACTCTGGGCTGGGGTCCAGCAGCCTCCAGATGGTGCTGATTGATAGTAACGTCTGAGAACTGCTGCAATAAGAAATGGTGAAAACAGAGGCAAACTGGTGTGTTCACGCCCCATGTCAAGGGCAGACGTTTCTTAGCTCATTTGATTTTTGCCTTATAGGATATGGAAACTATGTTGCCAGACCTTCTAATACTGTAAAGAGAATTCACACATCTGAATTTTTATGTGATATCTTCGGATTAAGTATTGGCCATTATTGCAAAAAATACTCTGGTGGCCAAGAATAACTGTAACCAACATTTTACCATGGGCTATTAGTTTGCAATGTCTAACAGTGATTAAAAGCATAAGTTCTAGATTCAGACAGTGTAAGTTCAAATTCCAGCTCTTCTTACCATGCAGGTGACCTCAAAGAAATTAACTTCTCCAAGCCTTTATTTCCTTCTGTATAAACGGGCATAATAAGTTCCCGCTTCACAGGTTCCTTGTGAAAGTGGAATGAGATAATGTATCCAAAGTACTTATTCAAGGGCCTGGCACATAGTAAGTGCTCAATAAATGATACCCTGATAATTACTCAGCTCAAGCACAGGATATGCTAGGTCTGCTGAGAAAAGGAAGGAATGTGGGCCAGGAGAGTAGGGAAATGATTGGCTTCTTTAGGCTGAGCTGAGTGGTCCTATACACAGTGTCGAGAGTGTGTGGCAGTCTCATCCAGGGACTAAGCTACGCTTCATAATAGTATAAAGGAGATTAGTGATGTGGCCCACCCAGTAGGAGAAGATTCCTGTAATCCTCATTGTCACTCTGGGAATCTGTTCACATACAGCCAGAACCCAGCCTAGGCAATTCTTAAATTCCTGAGAGCCCAAATGAGTGGGTCATTTTTAAAGCATAAATGTAAGAGCAGACAGTAACCTGGCAGAAGCTCAGACCCATCTGTGGGCCAGGGTGTCTGAAGGTGTGGGGAAAGGGGAAGTGGAAAAAAGATAACAAATGGTATGACCTGGAGGCTAAATTGGCACCCAGAGTTTATGCTCAGCACAGCAGATACCAGGTCTGTGGGCAGCTGAGATAAACTCCAGGCCCCACATCTGGAGGAGCTGAGGCAGCTGATACATTTCCTTCTTCGTCTAGACCAGCTCAGCTCCTAGGCATGAATGAGCCTGGGGGGGAAGACATTGGAGACCCTCACTGCGAGTGGCAAGAAGGGTGACGTTTGACAGATGCTGGTGCAGGCAGTGGGGAATCACTTATTCTTTAGGAGGCAAGATGTCATAGTGCTGTATTCAAAGTGTCAAATTTGGGTCAGTGTATAGGATGCACTGAATGAGGAGTCAGAGAAAAAAACAAGACTTGCATTTATCTTGGCCAGAGGTGACAGAATCTCAACATCTGGACCACAACTCCTCTCCTATACCCATGATTGATGTCTCTGATCGATTAAAGTAGTCCCTCCTGCTGATTCCAGACAAGGCATCCAAATCTTTTCCAAACTCTGCTCTACCTAGACAGCCACTCTGACAGATAGAAACTGGCACGCAAAACCCTTGGTCTAGGTGTCAGTTGCTACAGGGCAATGATGATGGAGGTGAAAAGGGAGGGGCTACTCAGAAAATTTTGTGGAAATAATCAGTAGCAGTCAGGACCCAGATTTTTGGTGGGGGCATGACGGGGCAAACATGAAGAAAGTCAGGGTCAAAGATCATAGTAGTGCTTCAAGTTGTAGGAAGTGAAATAATACACAGTTAAGAAAAGCACCATTTCTCAAAAAATGAAAACATATAAACCACCCCCCAAGGAATTCAGAAAAATGAGCTGGTTGATGGGGAAAAGATGAGTTCACCTTTTGAGGTCCTGGCAGAACATGCAGGGGAGGTGTCAACCCAGCAGTTCAACATGCCAGACACTCCTCTAACAGTAACGGGTTTTAACCTCAGTGTCTCGGTGCGTGATGCTTTGGGAAAATGCAAAGAATGTGTTGGATACTTTGTCCTTGAGAAGTTCAGAAGGTAATAGAGAGATAATAGAGGCATAGGAACACCCACACATGACTAATAAAGATATATGCCCCAAAACAAATCAAACAGAAACCACACATGCATATTTAGGGAGAGGATGAGTGATTGGAGAAAGGAGGCCGGTCATGGAAGGTGAAGCTCAAAGATGTTCTGAGCGTGGGAGCAGCACTGGGGCCAGAATATTCCACATGCATAGGTAGTTGTCCAAAGAGGCCATCATCATCCTGAGAGTGCAAAAGCAATCACTGATGTCATCAATATATGACATTTGCTTATTAAGCATCAGTCATATTCTGGGCATTACTGGAGTGGTCAAAAACCCTTTGCTCTCAAGGAATTCACAGACTTGTGGGCGAGAGAGACATGCCGAGTTACTATAAAACAATACAGCAGGGGAGATGCTGAGGTACGAGTATGCATAGAAGAGCAGAGGTGCACGCAGCAGGCTCTAATGCAACCTGAGAGAGGCAGGGCAGGTGCCCTAGAGAGCATGAAGCTGGAGCTGTACTTTCGAAGCAAAAGAGAAAGATTGATTCATTTATCCATCATCGTCCATTCACGTGCTAACTTTCCCAGGTCTCCTAGGCAGCACCTGGCAGGAACGGAGAAGCGTGTAGGTGTGGGGTACAACTCAGAGTGGGCACTTCAGTGCAGTTCCTCAGGCTTGATCCTGGAAACAGGCCAGGGAGTTTTGAGTCATCTTTTACTTATGTAGTCATTCATTCATTTTTCTTTTAAGAGGGAAACATAACAGAACATTTGTATCTAAACTATTGTAATTCTTATATGCTGGCTAGCTTCCAGAATAACCTGATTAAATAGACTCACTGCCTTTCAGGGCAGGCACTCCAAGAAATCTTTCTTAGTGCTGATATTCCCAAAAGCCTTCTCTCCCGGGAAAATGAAGGGGAAGTTGATCTCAAAGCTGTTAAGATTAGGGATTTTTGTTGTTGTTGTTTTATCACTTTTTGGTTTCTTATCTTTTTAAAATTTATTTTTTGTCATTTAAAAATTTCTAATTGTGGTAAAAAAAGAAACCCACAAAATTTATCATCTTAACTATGTTTAAGTGTACATTTCAGTAGTGCTAAGTACATTTACATTGTTGTACATCCCATTTCTGGAACTTTTTCATCTTTCAAAACTGAAACTCTGTACACCCATTTCCCCCTCCTCCCAGCTCCTAGAAACCATCATTTCTGTTTCTATGAATTTGACTACTCTAAGTACCTCATATAGTATCTGTGTTCTTGTGACTGGTTTATTTCACTGAGCGTAATGTTTTCAAGGTTTATCCATGTTGTAGCATGTGTCAGAATTTCTTTCCTTTTTAAAGCTGAGTAGTATTCCATTGTATTCTGTGTATATTCCACATTTTGTTTGTCCATTCATCTGTTGAAGAACGTTTGAATTGCTTTTACCTCTTAACTATTGTGAATAATGCTGCTAGGAGCATGAGAGTGCAGATATCTCTTCAAGATCCTGTCTTCAATTCTTTTGGATGTGTACCCAGAAGTGGGCTCGCTGGACCATATGTCTCTCTTTTTAATTTTTTAAGGAACCCCCATATTACTTTTCAGCAGCCACACCACATACATTCAGGTCTCCCATCTTTTTAAAGGAGGAGTCCATAACCTCTGAGATCAGGCAGGGCTAGGCAGGCTCCCTGAGCCCCCGACCCTGCTTTACCTCCTGCTCGGGTTAAGGCCCATCCTTCTACCAGTCCTTTGTGGAGGAGGAGGCAGCTGTCTCAGATGCTGACACCATTAATGGGCAGCAATTGCATCATAATGTGAGGCCCAAGCAAAGAGTGAACTCACCCACCTTCAGTGGTTTCTCCTGCTGGGTTTCCGGCTGATCTCTGCTTCTGCTGGATAACAATCGGACCCTGTGTCTGGGAACCCGCCTCACTGGAAAGCCTGCTTCTGCTGATGCGATGCCTTTAGCACTGATGACATCATGGCCCTTGATTTCCAGTGGGATCCCATTAAATTCCTTTTTGGGATCCTGTTAAATTCCCTTTTTGCTGACCCTCCAAGGTCGATCCCCGCCTATCTCTACTCCTGCTGCCACAGCTTTTGTGATGCCATTAGTGTCCCTAGAGGGAGGGTCCTCTTTGCCTTAGATGTACTGATCTGTTGGCAGAGCAGTGAGAAGGGAGGTAAGTGAATTAGAAGCCAGAGAAACATAAAATACTCACCTGTATACAACAAATGACAAAATGCCAGAAATCTCATAATGAGCACTTTTTAAATGGAACAGAACAATGAATTGTAAATACTCAACCTGACAACATCATTTACATACAAGAGGCTTTACAGCAAATTCAAGGTTTGGGATCTTCTGAAAACCACTCATTTGCCCATGTAATCTGGTAAAGGCCAGAAAAAGGAGCGGACCTTGGTGTTGGCTACCCCTGCCAGAGGATTTTGTACCTGGCATGTCAAAGCCCTTCTTCTTCCCAGCTTGGCTCACCTTTCCACAGGTCAGACCTGATAGTTCCCAGGAGACCTAGTCCTTCAATTTAGGCCTCTGAGATCAAGTGAGAACCCGATCCCACTTGTACAATCTCTTAGAACCCACAACAAACAGGCTTGAAAAAGGCAAATTGTTATGTTTTTCCTAATCCTGAGGGCTCTATACACTGCATGTTACGATGACTGCAAATCTCCCAGAACGTGGCTTTCCACCCAGGGATGGTGTAGGCCTTAATGTGCGTGTGAGGTAGGGATGCGTATCCACCAGCCCTGCTGCCGTTTCAGTTCCTAAGTGCCTGTGACAGGGCATCTTCCTGGACCAAAAGTGGTTTTCACATTTAAAGACGTGTGTTTTTCATCTAACCTGGCCCTGGAAATGCACCAAGGAAAAGAGTCATCTATTTCAGGACTGGAAGGAAAGCTGTGCTGGAGTTTTCAAGAAAGCATGTCTCAGTCTCCAGCGTGGAACCCTCCTAGGGATGTTAGCACAAATCTCATGTGACTCTGGCCTGCTGATTGGACTTCAGAACCTATGGCCAATGTTTGATGCCACTCTGCTGAAATCCGCTGTGTGACTCTGATGGGATTAGTCATCCTGAAGCTCAGTTTTCTAATCTGTGTGTAGAGAGAGCTGGACCATGTGAAATGACATTGTTTTTTCTTTTTTTTTTTTTTAAAGAAATTCTGTCATTCCGCTCCAGGAAGAGAGGAACTATAGGAAATACCTGTCACAGGGGATCTGCTGAAGAGCTTCTGCCCTTTCTTGCTTTTATTCCTTCCTTGCGTGTGCCTTCTAGACATGTGAGAGGTGAGACAGGAGAGGTGAGAGTCTCCAATGACGATCAGCACTAAATAGCTTTCGGTGGTGGAGTCAAGGGTCCCCCAGCATCTGCTGCATGGTCCCTGAGGCATAGTCTCATGGTTGGATTGCTCATTGCTCTTCCTGTCAGAATTGGTCTCCACATTAATCTCCCTGTACCTTTCGCTATTAATTTAAATCCTCTCCACTAGGATTCTATGGAACCAGTCTACTTGCTTAGTTTGCACCTCGATGAGGAGTTTTGGTGCAGGGCACGTGTGTCCGTGCACACACGCACACCTCCACGTTGGCGTTCTGTGGCTGCGTGTGCTCCATCCTGAGGTCAGCCTCAATGTGTGTATGTGTTTGACACCAGAAAGACCAGTATTATGAGTGAGGCCAATGTCATTTGGTGAACTAGGATTTATGCGAGCTATTTACAGGTTAAGTGGGGGAATGAGGAAAATGGTTAGCAAAGGCAAGCTCTCAACTCACACATTCTTCCTTTATCGATTGATTCATAATCAACAGTATATTTATTGCAAAAAAAAAAGTCTATTTTCTCCATAGTCGGAGAATTTCCTTTCAACTTTATTTCTCTCTTCTTTCTTTCCCCTGATTCTATTCCTATTTATTTTCAGATAAGGCTTTAACACAAAACTAGTGTCAGCCCTGTTACCAACTAGCCTCCACTCTTCCTTTGCTGTCTGTGGAGGCAAAATAATGGTCCCCCTCACCCTGCAAAGATGTCCACATCCTAACCCCCAGAAGTTGTGAATATGTGAGGTTGCATAGCAAGGGGAAATTAAGGCTGCAGATGGAATTAGGGTTGCTAATCAGCTGGCCTCGAGATGGGGAGATTATCCTAGATTATCCATACAGGTCCAATGTAACCACCAAGGGTTTTACAAATGGAGGAGGAAGGAAGAAAAGGTCAGAGTGATGTGACATGAGAAAAACTCAACCAGCCTTTGCTTGCTTTTAGGATGGAGAAAATGGTCCATGAGCCAAGAAATGGGCGTGACCTTTGGAAGTTGGAAAATGCAGGAAAACAATTCTTTCCTACAGCCTCTAGAAAGGAACGCAGCCCTTCTGATGCCTTGATTTTAGTGCAGTGTAACCAGTGTCAGACTTACACAAACTATAAGATAATGAATTTGTGTTATTTTAAACCACTAAGTTTGTAGCAATTTGTTACAGCAGCAGTAGGAAAGTAATACACTATCTATAAAATCTAGTTATAGTACCTATTATCTGATTACTGCAGCAATGCAAGTAACATACATTACATAATATTTATCAAATACTCTGCATATAAATGCTATTATTTTAAATCCTCCTCTCAACTTTCCCTACCTTCTTCTTTCAAAGTCAAGAGTGATGGTACGTCAGTGGCCCCACTGCACATCCTTCTATGAATGGGCCTGCCAGCAGCAACTCTCCCAGAGCCAGCTGACAGCAGGAGACATCACGATCCTTTCAAATCCATTTGGCCAGGGCTGAAAGTCGGCCAGTTTCTAAAGAGGTTTTCGTTTTTAAATTAAAATGATAGATCTACCTGTCTGTGTCTTTATGACTATGAGCAAGCTTCTGGCCAAAGAGCCAACCTTGCTTTTCCTACATATTCATTCCTATTTTAATTTGTACATTATAGAACAAACCCTGGGTATCTCAGCTTTAAAGTGATGCCTTGTCTTTTAAAACTTTACTTGGGAAGAACAATAGCTCATATCATGGACAAGTTCAATGAAAAGAGATGGTATTTCCCGCAGGGTGGAGAAAAGATCCAGTAGTTTCTGAGAAACTTCTCTCTTGGCTCTTTGTCTGACCACCAGGCTCTCCACCCCCCTCACTTTTTTTAAGTCACCCCAATATTTCAAGTAATTACCCAATTTTAAGGACTTTCAAAACTTTAAGTCAAAGTCTGATTCCAGGCGCCTTAGGTACAAGCAACAAAAGGACAAAGTCTTTAGGGTAGTAACTTGCCTCCCATGGGTTATGCAAAAACAATATTAACGTAACATTTATGGTTGAGACGTTGCATGCATAAAAGTCAGAGAACCTTTATTTATGGCCTGCACAGTTTTTGTAAGGTACTTGCCTCCCTCCGATTGTTTGGAGACTACCATGTAGGCAGTTAACTTTAATGCTCTGCTAGTGCTTATTTGGGTGCCTCTTATCCCGATTATACCTCTCCATTTGCATTTGTTGTCTTTGGCACAGACAATAAAAAGAGAAAGAGCCATTGTTGGTCGTGCATTCAAATAAACACAGCGTTCACATGGACTGGGGCGTGGTGCAAATCGATGCAAATCGAGGCGTCTGGGTCCCCAGGGGTTGGGGGGAGAAGGGGAGGGCTTCAGGCTGATCTGCGTGTGTGTTTGTGGTGGGGGTGAGGTTCTTTCTTTTTTGGGGATGGATCAAATGTTTCGGTTCCTTTTATACTGTTGGTACATGCTTGTGCACATTCATGAACGATCAGCATTTCAGAGAACGGTGTGATTTTTACATTTTATTACTATTTTTTCAATAAAAAGCAAAAACCTCTCAAGATCATTTGATTTCTTCCCCACCCCGCCCCCACCCGGCAGCCTATGTAGACTGCGAGAGTCACAAGGGACCCATCTCTATTTCTAGTCAGTTGGGGCTTCACCAGCTCCCCGTGTTCCCTACCTGGGCCCCACACAGAGGGCGGGCCAGGGAACTAGCCGGTGAAAGTGCAAAGGGAGGAAAGTGCTTAGAAGCCAGCCGTACCTGGAAGGAATGCAGGAGGGTACTCCATCCTACAGAGAAGAGAACTTTTGTGAGGAGGCCCTAATCCTTCTGGAGGGAGAAGAGGGTGCGTAGTTCGCGCTGTGTGAGTGGCAGAGCACACGCGCTCTCCCTCCGTAAGGCCTCAGTAAGGAAAGTGCTCCAGTGGCAGGAGGATGGGCGGAGTCGAGACAGAAAAACTTCTCCAACCATGAGGATTGGCAAAGATGGTTTCGATTCTTTTTCCACACACTGCGTATTTCAGATGGGCGGTTTCCTTTCCGTTCCGTCACAATGCGATTCGCACTAGATCAGGGAATGAGTTAGGATCTCTTGGTAACCCTTCCAAGCTTTTTAGTCAGATCATGAATTTCATACATTTAATCTTGAAAAGTATGTATTTATATAATTTTTTTAACTAAAGGGAAGTAAGACATTTTACCAACACAACATGCTGGAATATTTTATTATCTTCATTTTGAGAAAAGGGAAACTGAAACCTAAAAAACTTGAGTATTCTTCCTACCCCCCCCACCAACATATAAGCAGAATAAAATCTTTTTTTTTTTTCTTTTTAGTTTTCCGGGCATAGGATTTCCTACCATTAACTTTGGATTTGGCCTCTGAAAGTGGAAGCAAAACCTAAAATATACCTTCAAATTTAAAATTGCCACACCTGAATCTTTCTTATAGTCACCTCTATGTCAAATTATTTGCTTTTACTAATAATGCTTAATATTCAAGGCAATCTTACAGGTAACCATTTCTTCTTTACCAAGGCAAACCACAACACCCAAGCGGTAAAATAGACATTTCAATTATGTTGCTGAGCGTGGAGGGTTGTAGGATGGAGGGGTAGGCCCTGAGAAGGTGGAAAGGCTGCTAAAACTTGGAGTGGTCAGAAAAATGCTGTACTTATTGGTAAGATAATAGAAAGTGTTTGCTTTGAAAAGTGGCTGCACTTATAATCAAGGCTTCAAAATCAAATCAACACCTACTTATTAAGTCTCCATTGTGTATCTTAAAAAAAAAAAAACCAATATAGCTGCTGCTATCAGAAAGCTCAGTCTGTGAAACAACCTGAGCCCAATCCAGGATTCAATCCAGGGGCTAAATTGGCAGAAATACCTCTTCTTCCTTCTCTGCACTCGTAACTACAGTGTTACAACATTATATAGATTTGCCTCCCTGCTATGAAAATTGGAATGCAATGGCCCTTTGCTTCCAAAATAAATATGAGTTTAGTTTCCCAGCATTTCCCGTCTTTCCCAGGAGCTTGGTTTTGAACAAGATTAAACATGCACACAGCTGAAATCGAACCGGGTACTATGGAAATGTTGAAAGAGTGGACTTAAATCTTAGCTCCTCAGGACAGTCTAGATTCATCCGACAGCAAATGTTCCTCACAGCTGCTGCTCTTCTGGTAAACAGAAAACGGGAAAAGAAATAAGTTATTAGCTTCCTGTTTAAACTATCCCAAATGGAGAGGCCAATAGGTGGTATAGTTAACATGTAGCATGAATTTCTTTCTGTAGGTTGTTTTTTATTTTTACCTGACTGGAGCTGTTGCCTAGTGGGGACCTCTAAGTTCTCAATGAAGAGAAAAATAATTTCATTTATTAAAAACCTGATTTTGTTCCTCTCTGGACATCTCTGTAACAGATTTAGGACTGGAATCAATCTCTTTCTGCAACCTGAGCTCCCCATTCACTAAGATTCCCTGTATTATTGGCCACAGTGATACAGGAGAACCACTTTTCTATCTAGCAAGACCTCTTTGTCATCTTTAAAGGATAAGGTTGATTTAATAGAGAAGAGAACCAGGCAATGTACATCTGGGAAATTATCATTACCCTCGAAGTCCTGGTTGTCTAAGCCTCTGAAAGATGACTGATGCCCCGATCTCAGCTCCAAATACATAGACGAGTTTGGCGGAAGACTCCTCAGAGATCGGCTGACCAGCTTCTCCCTTTATTATAATGAAGCAGCCGAGGCAGGGAGGGCATCCTGTCCTTCCAGCCATTTCCCTAGGGGTGATTCAGGTTTGCTTCCCATCATAGGACTTAAATGACTCAAGAAGTCTTGCAAACAAATGTGCTCAGGTAGCAAATCCATGACTATGTCACGGCTCCCAGCACTGGGCATGGAGCCACAGAGGGCAAACTGGGTGGTCACTGTCAAAATCAGTTAAGAGGTCAGAATAAGGGCAATCTTGGTATGGATTGCTGCAGGAAAATGACATAGCCACAAAATCAGAATTCACTACTCCCTCATGGGCTATTTTTAAGGGCCCCATAAAAAATTACCCACAATTTAGAAACAAGCCTAGATTGAGAAGTGCGCCTATGTTAAGGTGTTTCCACGTATTGGTCTCGATTCCCAAACCCTGGGTTGTGGATGAATTTCCTAAATGAAAAAGTTTGGCTTGTTACGTGTGTGAGCTACCACCTTGTTCTGGCCCTGGTCGTATCTACTGTTATTGTGGGAACTGGGATTCAAGCACGGTCAGAGTCTATTTCAGGCTGACAGAGGAGGACGAGAAGTGGTAGTCAGGAGAGAGCCTGTGGCTGAGTTAGTAGGAAGCCATGAGCAGCAAGTGAGTGGGGTCCGGTTGGGCCATGTCCCCTACAGACTGCAGCATCACCCTCTTCTGGGAGCTCGTTAGAAAGGCAGAATTTGTAGTTCAACGATATCTTCAGGTGATTCTCGTGCACATTCAACTGAAAGGCAGTGCCTGGTCCCACTCCCAGAGATTCAGGTTTAATAGATCTGGGTTTGTGGCCTGGGCAGAGACTTTGAAGGGCTCCCCAGGTGATTCTAAAGTACAGCCGCAGCGGAGAACCACTGCTCCACAGCTGGGGGTGCGGCCACCTGCCCTGATAAAAGAGAGCCCTGGGCAAATGACCCTGACCTGAGCAAGTTCAGCTTATATTCTTGGTCTAGTTTTTTTTTTCACCTAGAAATCTCCACAGAAGTTTAAAGAAAGGTCTTTTTCAAAAGAAAATAATGGAAAGAAAGCAAATCCAAGAAGAGCTGGGGTAAGAGGTGGGAAAGGTCACTGTAAACAACAGTAGTTGGGATTGAATGAATGAATACAGGCAGAGCAGTGGCTCACACATAATGAGTGCTTTATAAATCAATGTTGTTGTTGCTATTGTTATTCCTGGAGGATATGGGCTTGAATACAGACACTATAACAGCTATTCTTCAGTTAGTATCTCCTACATGCCTGGCTCTCCATATCCATTATCTCATGTAATTCTCATAACAGCCCTTTCAAGAAAGTACTATTACCCCCATCTGGCAGGTGGGGAAACTGAGGCTTAGAGAGCTGAAGTATACTACCCAAGGTCAGAGTTCAAGCCCGGGTCTTCTCCACCCTAAAGCACCACTTAACTTCAACCAGGATTAGGATTATCACAAGGCTCCCAGAATGTGGAAGAGGGAGGTAGGAGCGTGGAGGCTGAGAAAATGGGGATGGGGGGGAAGTAGGAGTGATTTTGACAAATCCCAAATTGATTTCCTAGATCCTGCCTCCTCCCAATTCCCAGACCCTCACCCAGACTGCTGCCCAAAAAGCAGTTATAAATTATTGCCCTAGGAATACAGCGAAATTTGGTAATCCTAGCAAAGTTTGTCACTCCGTTCAAGGGAGACACCTTGCCCCTTACTTAGCACACCGGGGCTGGGCTCCAGCTAATAAGCCTCCCGAGCCAATGGCAGAGGAGGAGGGAAAGGCCAAGAATTAGGAAGGAGTGAATGTGGAGCCCAACACATTTTATTACCAAACTGTCAGAATTAGAAGAGGGTGTATATCAGATTGGCTAAGAAAACACTAGCAGCCACTTGCGCTGTGGAATTGCAGTAACAGAGTCTGATAAGATGTAGCCAGTGTGGATTTGTGAGGGCAGGTCTGGCTTGAAAGAACTTGTTAGGTTTGTTTTGGTTTTATTTTTTTTAGAGGAATTACTGTTACAGGAGACAAAAGGTGGTGTGTGTGGGGGGAACCCTAGGATTATATTTACCTGAAATTTCAAAAAGCATTTGATAAGATTGCACATTAAAGTCAACTGCCTCTGGCAGCAAATCATAGTAGGGGGTAAAATAGCTTAATGTGAAGAAAAATGCTTCCCAAAGGGAAACAAAAAAAGGGGTGATAAAAGGTAACATAGCTGGAAAGGGTTACTTATGGGAGTGGTTTCGTCTTTTCTTATTTATACAATTAAATCAAGAAAGAAAGAACTTTAGTGATTTTTCATTAGTAATTTTTTCAGGTGGAAAAGAAATTGAACCAGGCTATCACCAGCCCAGCAGAGTGAACATCTATGCTTGATCTTTCTCCTTCCCAATTCTTCCTTCATTAACTATTTATCGGATGCTTCTGTTGTGCCGGCATTGTGGCAGGCTCTGAGACACGCAGTGAACCAGAGACAAACATCCCTGCCCTCCTGGAGTTTGCACTGTAGTGGACATATGAATAAGCTGTGTTCCCAATGCTGTTTAGTTTGGACACGAACGTCTATGCTGTAAATGCAACTAAACCCCTGCAATGTTGCCACAGTTCACCTACGAAGAATCAAAGGGAAATAATCGGACAAACTCTAGAGCGATTTATCAGCAATATCTCCTACTCACCAGGGGCTACATGACCAAACTTCTTGAATTAATCCATTTCCAGGTAATAATTAAGGGGTACTTACAAGTAACAGTTGTATCTTGGTATCCATGGGGAATTGGTTCTAGGACGTCCCCGGATACTAAAATCAGAGGATGCTCAAGTTCCTGATATAAATGGTGTAGCATCTGCATATAATTTCCACATATCCTCCCATATGCTTTAAATCATCTCTAGATTACTTATAATACGTGATAGAATGTAAATGCTATGTGAATAGTTATTATACTGTATTGTTTAGAGAATAAGGACTTCTGTACATGTTCAATACAGATGCAATTTTTTAAAAAAATATTTTTTTATCTGTAGTTGGTTAAAACCACGAATGCGGAACTCACGGATACAGGGGACCAACTATATTCAGTTCTTGATGTAAGTGTGTTCATGCACCTTTGCCCGAGTGGAACTTAAAAGTCCTTGAAGGCAAGAATCGGGCCACCTCTTCCGCTTCCTACATCTCTGGGCTTATCAGAAACAATGGATTCTCTATCCTGCCAATGCCATTGACTCAGTCACTGGTTTCTGTAACTAGAGGAAACCACAGTAGTCACGATAGCGTTTCTAAGCACATGAAAGATTGTCACTGATAAGACTATGGTAACAGTTCTCCATCTTCATAGAGGCCCAGAAGTGGAGAAAATGGATGTGAAGGTTGCTCAGTACCAGAAAAGGTCTATGAAAACATCTGTAGAACTTTTTTTCTCTAGAGATGCTTAAATGGAGAGGGTTCTCATGAGGGTTCTCTAAGGAGGGTTGGGGATGGGAGACTCCTAAAAAACAGATATTTGTAATAATCTCTCATGCCAATTCAAACTTGTGATAACAACTTAAAAAACACGATGCTAGCACCAGGAGTTTGAGTTTACAGCAGGTCACTTGGGGACTGAGTCCTCCAAAAAGGAGCTTTGCCTGTAAACCAGGCATGAAGTCTGCCTGGGAGCTAGAGCCCTGGCGTATTATAAACCCAGTGAGTGAGCCAGACTGTTCAGTGGACTGAGTGAGCTTTGATAAATTATGGTGACTCTGAAACCCTAAGTGGCCAACATAGGATGGCAACTGTAAGGAGGGTCTGAAACCATATTCAGAGTTAATCCCGAGAGTACCCAGTCTTCACTTTGGAAAAAGACTGTCCCAAAGAATGTGAGTATGATCCACCATTGCCCTAGGAGTGTAGGCACCAACATGTGGTCTGTCCGCTGAAAGCCAAGAGATGAGTGGCCCCAAAGACAGGATTTTCCACCTGGCGTTTGTATAGGCTGTGACGGTGGAAGACATGCCAGACCTCAGGCGCTGCTGCTGTTTGTCCTGCCAAACACACACATGCTCATAGGAGCAGTGGAGTCCTTGAGAAACTGGCATTTCTTTGTTCAGTACACTCAGGCAGGTTTCCCGACCAGTCATGACTCTCCGATGATCATTTGTATCACACTTTACGGCCGTAAGTCTATCCACAAGGATCTTCTCGTCTTTGAAACCATCAGAGTTAGCTATTGCCTTGTAATTTTCTTGTGGCTACTTTTGAAGACTGAAAACTTCCTACAACAGGGCATGCACTCAAAAATAAGTTTGCTATGGGAAGGACTTTACAGTTATGACTGGGACCCTTGCCTAGATTCCGAATGTGGAAGCGACCTCTCAAAGCCTCTCTTCTGTCTCATATATCATGTCCTATGTATCACAGGAGGAAATTGGAGCCCAAGTCTTGTAGCCCAATGGCCATTTTCTACAACGTCATAGTGCTTTCAAAATCAGCAACATTCTCTCTATATTCCCTACTAAATCAGAGTACATTTCTTAGTTACTTCTTTATGAGCCTAACTTTCTCCTCCCCCTAAAATAATTGTTTTCAGCCTCACATGGGCAAGCCCCCTTCCGCCCTCAGCCCTCGGATCCTAGAATCCCACGGCTTTTGGCCTTCCCAGGACTTTTCTTGTGCTGCTCTTCCAGACCAGGAACAACCATCGCTCTGCACCCTTCTGTTCATGGGATCATGGGCTGCCTGGGCTGCTGAGGTCCTCAGATACTATCGTGTCGAATGCCCCCATTTTACATTGGTGGGGAACTGAGTACAAGAGAGCACTGAATTGCACAGACTCACAACCGACGTCCTTTCCACTTTACCAGTCCGTCTTTCACAACTCCCGCCTCAACTTGCAGCTGTCCAGAGTGTGTCCTCTGTGCTCCCTGTTCTGTACTCAGGGAAAAATTCTGACTGGTACATTTTCTCAATAATATACTCTGAGGTAACAATGTCTTAGGCTGGTAAAATGTGCTACTTATCAGATCAATGTTGCAATATGGTATGAATGGTAGGAATTCCGGGCTCTGAGGAAGATGGAAGGGAGATTATAGTTTGAGTGTTTCTTTCAGATCCTTGGATCACACTCTGAAGACTTGCAGAGTATTGATATTATAGAAGAGGTTCCCCAAGCCAGAGGTTCCATGCTATTTTTTTCTAAATGTAGAAAAAGCATGTTGTCCTGAAAAAGGATGCTGAGCCCAGGAACCCCAGCTTCCCTTTTGCCACAAATTTTCTGTGAACTTTAGACATGTCTCTTAAACTCTCTGGGATTAGCTTCCTGGACTAGTCAATCCTAGGGATTCCCCAGTTTTAAGATGTTATGATTTATGATGAAAGTAAAGTAACCTCTAGTTCAGGATTTGCAAACTCAGATATTCAGTGGGTCAGGGAGTTAATATAAAGGAGTGAAGTAGAATGTCTGCATATTAAGTACCTTATTTGCAATTAAACATGCAGGACCACTATTCTTTCCTCTACCATTAACTACCCTGGCCCAGGGTTGCCAGATCTTCTGATTTTTTTTTTCAAGAAAAGTCCCAAATTCCAACTTACATTTGAACAGTCATGATTTTTAATGTTGGCAATTCAAATTTCAACAACAGAACTTATGCAGACACAAAACATCTCCCATTCTCAGGCTGTGGGCAGCCCTAATTAGCCACCAGGAGATCATTTGCAACTAGGGTAGTCTGGAGCCCTGTGTCCAAGGAATGCTGGCAGGTGCTTAGAGGTATTATAGACAAAGTGTGTGTGTACCTTGGAAGTACATTTCTGTGCAGGAACAAAGAATTACTGTGCCACAATTTGCCCTGCAGAGGCTGGGGACTCCTGGGTGGGCTCAGAGATGTCATTTCCTACCCCGGTGGTCCAAAGTGCTCAGCCAGGTTGGGCTCTGCCAGGTGCCCCGGGGCTCTGGGTGCCCACAGTTCAGGGAGCACGTGTTGTTAGATTACAGCTCTGCTTCGAGGAATGTGAAAGTGCCTAGAGGTTATCACTTTACAACCCAGAGAAAGGAAGAGGACGCCATTCCCTCACTGCTTTTCAGGGGAGAAGCTGGCAACAGCCCAGCAGTGAAACCTGGGCACACAGAAGGCTTTTCAGAGAGGCAGAAAGACACTGATGGGGTGAGGCCCACAGATAATTAAGGCACCGAGGACCAAGCCCAGTAATAATAATGATACTAATCACAGCTACCATTTATTGACTGCTGGCTCTGAGCCAGACACTGTGAGAAGCACTTTACAAGTATGATCTCATTTAATTCCTATAGAGACTCAACAAGGATTAAGTAATCTGCCCAAGGTCACCTAGTAAGTGGGAAAGCCCAGGTGCAAAATCAAGTGTGCCTAATGTCAAGCCCAGGTAAAGAGCTAGTGGCCAGCGTAATTTAGAGGGACAGCGATGGGCCAAGTACCATGGCCTTGTCTCTCAATGAGAGGAAGCAGGCTGCGTATTTTCATAATATTCATTTTTCTTCTTTCACAGAAGAGACCCCAATAGCTTCAACTTTCTGCCTGGTCAAGTCAAGGCTGTTCTCTTCCTAGAGTTCTCATGGTTCTGTTGTCTCAAGAAAGTAATATTTAGTGAAACTTCTGAAAACTGAACTTTCTTGCCTGTTTCCCCAGATCCACGAAGCAGCATTTTATTACGTGTGTATCTACTGACATGATTCCGATCATAATAAAAGAGCCATGGACCATAGAATGACCTGATTTTTCTGAAAAGCTTTTGCTGATACAGTAACTGATTTTTATTTTCCTATTAAAAATGAAATTGAAAGGCTCCTTCAGCAACTTGCTGCATGGAAGACCACCACCTTGGTCCAGTTCAACAGCCATGTTGCACAGAGAAAACAGTGCCGGCAGTGACTGCAAATGAACCCAATAGACAGGCCTGGCATCCCATGGTGTATTAAATTATTTGACATTGTCTAGGTCACCACTCCCTGCCATGGAATCAATCTTTTTCTTAATCAGAAAAGGCATAAAGGGTCATATGTTCCATTTGAGACAATGGTTACGGGGGCAAAGAAAGGAATGGGGCAGATGATTCATCTTTATGTGCATTTAGTTGAGGGAAATTTCCATGCAACTTGCTGTTATTAATTCACAGTGCAGACAAAGGAAGGGGAGGTTTTGAGGGGAAAGAAGGGAATGAGGTGACTGGGACTTACCTATTAAAGACAGTTTAGCCCCAAAAGGCAGTAAAATGACCCAGCAAGTCCAGGAACATCATCAATCATCAACCCCACAGTTAGTCTCCAGGGTTCTAGCTTTGATTATTTGCATGTGAACCTGGAATCTCAGAACTTGTTGATAGTCAGGTCACCTTCAACTTGCATTTGGATGAGTGTGTGCTAAGAGCCCTGGACTTGGCTGATTCCTTGGAAGGAACATTCTCACTATAATCAATACTGCAAAAGGAGGTCAGTTTACCACTCAAGTGCTGAGTGACCACTTACCATAGCTCTACTCTGCTTGGCACTGAAATTGAAAGGAAGAGAATTACAAAAGCATTATATCTGATCCCTGCTCTCAAGGAGTTTATGCTCAGAGAAGAAATATGCACACATGAAGCAGCTGGAGGAGCCCATCCAATCAATTGTCTGAGGATATGGACTAAAAGTATTTTTTAGGCAGTAAATGCTGCCAGCAGAGGAAGAAGAGTAAGATGTGTGCGGTCCTGAGTAGTCCCATAATCCTGTTGGCTCAAGAACTCGATGTTTAGTGAAAAGTTCCACATTCCAACTTTTTTTGCCAGTTTCCTCAGGCCTATGATGAGGCATTTTAGTATGTGAGGAAGGAGCATAAAAAGGAAGAGCCTATAAAAATAAAATATTTCTTATTTTTCTACTGTGAGCTGAGAAGCCAGCCATTAGTTATTGACCTGTTGCTGCTTGTACTCATATTGGTTATTTGCAGAGAATGAAAATGTGGGATTCAGATAACCCCATGATTATTTGGGCCTTCCACCTTCCATCATATTTTTAATAGACTTTATTTTCAAAGTCTTTTAATGTAAATTTTGCTTTATTAGATAAAAGTTAAATATTACTTTACTCTTTACATAGATCTTCTCAACTAAGAGTTGCCAACACCTGCACCTCCAGGGGCTAGGCAGTGAATATGAAAGAGTCATGGTGGTAGTGGCAAATGGGACAATAGGTGGGGCTTTGGGGGTCCTGGAGAGGAAGGCGGGCTCCATCACGAGAGGCACCCGTTACCCAGCAATACCACTGCTGCCATGTATGGCCCAGTATGGCTAGTACCTCTGATTTTCAGAAGATAAAACGATTGTATGTGAAATTTATTGATTGCTGTGGTTTGAATGTGTACCCTAAAGTTCATGTGTTGGAAACTTAGCCCCTAACACAACAGTGTTGAGAGGTGGGAGCTTTGAGATGCAGAGCCCTCATGAATGAATTAATGTCAATAATGACATGGGAATCAGGCCAATAATGATAATGGGAGTGGGTTAGTTATTATGAGAGTGGGTTTATTATAAAAGTGAGTTTGGCCTTCTCTTACTCGCTTGCTCTCTTGCTCTCCTGCTCTTCTGCCTTCTGCCATGGGATGATGATACAGCATGAAAACCCTTGCACATGCTGGTGCTATGCTCTTGGACTTCCTGGCCTCTAGAACTATAAGCCAAATATTAATAAACTACTGTTCTTTATAAATTACACAAATCACTCAGTTTGTGATACTTTGTTATAGGAGCACAAAACAAACTGAGATACTGATATTTGTCATTATTTAGTGCTCTGTCTCTTCCTCTCCTTTCTCCCTGCCCCCCATACGCATACATACATACACATACACATACACACACACACACACCAAGGCATAACCAAACAAAGAAACACATCTGGATTTGGTCCATGGCTCACTGGTTTAGAATGACTGATTTAGAGCAGTATCTTCATTTTACGGATGGAGAAATAAGATCCATAAAGGTGAGAAGACTTGCCCAAGGTCATACAACTAGCTAGTAAAAGAACCCATTCTAGAATTTTGTTTTCCTGACTCTTCAATCTCAGTTGCGTTCTCTGTGCTATACTATCTTACAAGAAATAAATTTTTGAAGTTACAGAAAGATTCAAACTATAGAAGGCCTAAGATGAAATTTTGTTTTTCTCCTCTACCTCTCATTCCTCATAGTTTTAATGATTAACTGCAGACCACCAAATGTGGTAGTCTGGAGCATCCACGTAGCTGCATCTTAAGTCCTTCTCAGCTGAGTGTTCCTTTAGGATTTGTCTTGACAAAGGGAATGTGTGAGCAATTTGGGCCATCTACAAAGAAGACAAAGTATAGAACCTTGATTTAGCTTGTGGGGGAGTTTCACAAGAAAAAATCCCCAGGGCTTAGGCTTTCAAGCTGCTATAGGCTGCATTGCAGGACTCATAGTTCCAGGGCCAGCAAAATCTTCACAATTTGTCATTTGGAGAAGGAACCAGCAAGTCCTAGTTTCATTTCCTACCAGGAACAGGCAAAGCCTCCCCAAGAAAATCATCCCTTGATGGCTGATAAAAATAGAATTGCAATTTATGCTTCCATCTAATTCCCTCTAACTTCAGGCTCTTAAGGTGTATTTTCCGTCATAATGGCTGATTTAGATGGATTCCCAGGGTGCTGCATCACTGCTGATGACATTAATGGTCTTGGGCTCCTTGAATTTTGATTGATTGCTATAATCTGTGAAACTATTTCAGGACATAAATTTATTATTATTAAGCCTATAAAATGGTGTCAGGGTCAAAGCAAACTGATGATGTATGTTGTGATGCAAACATGGCCAAGGGATGGATGCCACCATTTAATAGAAGTGAACGGCAGAATGAACAACGTTTCATTCTCCACTCTTGACCTGCCTCAAGGCCCTCTCCCAAAGGGGTAGTGGATTTGGACTCTAATTGCACTGGACAGAGGTTGGGGATAGAATGGAAAGAAGTCAAAATACGTACTATTAATTATTCTCCAAAATTTTTGAATTCCTTCAAGAGGTTTTGACAAAATTTTCATTTCAGTTCATTTAGAAGTACATAAAGATTTCTTCCATTTTTCTCTGGCCCCCAGATATTGTCTAGCTTTTCTAGCTCAAATGTATTGCCTAGCTTTTCTAGCTCAATAAGTCTTAGAGAAATATTGATGCTATCCCATTCAACCTCTATCAAGGAGAGAAGAAAAAGCTAAGCAGGAAATTATTTTACTAGCTAATTTATCCTATCTTCCTTTTCTCCCTTCAGAAAGCTTCTGGCTACAGTATTAGGAACAAGAAAAAGGATCTTACATTAGGCTGCATTCCAGAAAGATATTCTTAAGATCGCCATTTCAAACTCCTTTTTAGAAAGCAGGGGAGTATTCAATAAAATAATAATCCATACTTTCAGTTTACATATGGGATGTAGAAATCTGAGAAAAGCTTTGCTCTTACCCTTACAACAACACAAAGCTGGACAGTTGTATATTCATAACTTTTCATAAATTTATCACAGAGCTGAAGTCACAGAGCAACTAACTTGAGATCTAAGGAAGACAAATGACTGCAAGGAAAGATGAGATCTGAGTACTTCCCTACCGAGGGCTGAGGCAACTGGATGCCCATCAGTAAGAAGGATTCAGCTAAAATGAATTGACTGATAGTGGACAAGTGTGGGCTAATGAGACAGTACAAAATTCTGGGGGTCGGGGTGGCAAGTGGCACAGATATAAGAGAATTCATGTAGGCTCTTCTTCTCAGACTTCAGTGGATACTCACAGAAAAGACTGGTGAGAGTCCTGGGAAAGTATCCCTGGGACTGCAGGCTGGAAGAGGGGAAGAACAGCCACTTCCAGAGAAAGGCTTAACACTTTGCCCAGGTTTTCCTGCTTTAAACTGCTGTGGGGGAGGAGGAGGTAACAAACACTGACAGTCCATTGCAACTGGGGTAAAGGAAAAAACCTCCTACCTCTGGGATAAAGAGAAACACTGCATAATAATAAAGGGATTAGTTATCCAAAAAGACAACAGTCCTAAATTTGAATACACCTAACACCGAGCATCAAAATACATGAATCAGAAACAGACAGAAATGAAAGGAGAAATTGATCATTATACCTGGAGACTTCAACATTCCTTTCTCATTAATTAACACAAAAATAGGTAGAAAATCAGTAAGAATAAAGATGACCTGAAAATCACTATCAATCAACTTGACCTCATTGATATTTATAGAATACACTCCACTTACCAACAGCAGAATAGACATTCTTTTCAAGTGCAAATGGACCATTCAAGGGAGGCCATATCCTTGGTCATAAAATAAACCTTAACAAGTTAAAAAGACTAGAAAATCATATAAAATACATTTTCTGACCATGACAGAATTAAACCAGAAATCAACAACAGAAAGATATTTGAAAAATCCACAAATATTTGGAAATTAAGCAACATACTTCTAAATTATCTAGGGTTCAAAGAAGAATTCTCAAGGGAAATTGAAAATCTTTTTAACAGAATAGAATAAAAACAAAGTATATTAAAATATATGGGATACAGTTAAAGCAGTACTTAGAGGGAAATTTATAGCACTAAAATGCTTATATTAGAAAAAAAGAAAGTTATCAAATTGTGTATTCAAAGCTTCTACCCTAAGAAACTAGAAAAATAAGAGCAAATTAAACCCAAAGCAAGAAGATGGCAGGATATATTAAAAAGCAGAAATCAATAAAATTTAAAATAGAAAAACAGTACTGGAGAAAATTTTAGCACTTAATGTACTATCGATTCTAAAATACCTTGAAGAAGTCAAGACTAACATTTCCTTAGAGTGGCCAATAGGTTCCCATGAGGCTAGATCTTCCCCTGAAGTCATCCAGGAAAAAAGAGTTTGAGTGTCATTGTCTGGGGTTGGCACTGTCCTCTGTGGTGGTGCCCAGGAGAGAAGATAGCAAGAAGGGTAGGTCTTAACCAGGACAGCTTCAAAGACTTCTTCAACAACCCCAAACAAAAAGTACTCTGTCCCCAGGGAGCTGCTGATCTATTACTGGAGACAGGCAAACTTTCCCCTTTGCTGTGATTCAGCTGCAAGGTGCTATGATGGGAGTCAGCACAAAGTCTGTGGGAACTGAAGGTAGGGTCCCCTTACCAGAGACAGTGCTGGGTCTGTGTTGAAGGTTGACAAAGCATTTACATGAAAAAGAAGTAGAAGAAGGACCCACATAAACTAGTGAGAATTATTTTCATGTTTAATGTAACAAGGGCAGTTGAATGGAACAAAATGTGCTGGACAGAAAAATTTTTTAGTTTCTATCAAATGCCTGCTCTGAATCACTTAAGTAGATATTACGTCATTCACTTAAGCTACTGCTGGAGTGCCATGCCTTGAAATTTTGGGAATGCTGGCTTTTTAGTAACTGCTTCAAATCTATTTAACTTTTCTATTTTTTTTTTTTTTTTTGGTCATTGTGTAAGAAAGAGATAGTTATAAATAAACAACAAACAAGAATTAGCCCTTTCCAAGGAAGGGGGCTATTGAGGACATAAGAACGCAGAAGTTAAGTTAAGGTAATAATTCTTCATGTTTCAGAAAACTGATGAATGGATACTTGCATAATGATATACACACATCAGTAAACAAAGAAGTCATGCATCCCCACTAAAATTTAGCATAAAAATCCTTAAATTATCTTGTTAGATACCATACATATAACAAACCAAATCCTAATACACTAAATGAATTCAAATTTCTGTATATCCAAGACTCTTGGTGTGAGATGCGGTTATATTTAGACTTATGTATATGGTTCAGTGAGGGGCAGTGAAGGGAGGTGGGAATCAGGGAAGACACAAACCTACCTCAGACTGGAATAGGTATTTTTTCTATTTCAAGAAAACCCAAGAACTAAAAGCACGCCCTGTACGATCATCTTGAGCACCCCCGAAAGGAAAATGTATGAGGGGTGAGGAACTTATGACAGGAACAGGCAGGTTGAAGCCGATGCTAAACACCTCCTATTCCATCTCCACCACACCAACGTGTTCTAGATTTTATTTTTGTTTTAAATAAGCTTTATTCATCTCCCTTGAAAAGAGAAGTCTGTTGCCCTCTGGTGAGCACCTAGCTTCCAGGTCAATGGCTTTTCTCCCCAGGCCTCTTGGGGTATAACCTAGGCCCAGACTTGCTGGTCTCTATAGACAGAGGCCTTGACAAAGGACTCTAATCAAAGTGTGGTATGTGTGTGTTTCCTGAAGAGTGAAGGGCATTGTCTCAACCCTAAACTGTCTATTGAGTGCTATCTCCTGATCTTGTCACATCATTTCCAGTGGTAGGGACGAGACATTTGTATTTTCAAGCATTTCCTCCCATGATTCTGCTCTGTAGTCCCATGAAAACCCTTCTAAGTAGACAGGAAGTTGTGAAAGGCAGAGACTGTGTATCCTTCTCCCATTTATTCAACTAATATTTACCATTTACAATGGGCCAAGAACCTTTAGGAGCTCACTACGGTATAGAAGTGGCATCCTCCCTGCCCTGGAGCTTTTACTGGGGAGTCAGATGCTAAACAAATAACTATAGTTCATTAAGTATTTGCAACTAATTTAAAAATTACAGACGTGAAAGAAAAACTTTCACATCCCAAGCATTTGGCCCAGCGCAGTATATACAACAATCAATGTTTGTCAAATGTCTGCTACTTCTTTGGTTATCCGCGTGGGCAATTAACACCCAAGTTTATTCTGGTGATAGTTACTTGGCAAGCAAAAGACTCTCAGTCAGATATTTTTGGGAAGCCTTGGTTTAGACAAAGTCAGATAGGCTTGTTGAAGGAAGGGTTTCTTCAGATTTTAACATGTGAATATGCACCGTGACTCCCTAAGACAGCTCTCTGGTGTGCATGGCAGTCACAGGCATTCTCTCCTGCAGTATCCCAGGGAGCCTAATCATCTTGGGACACTCTGTTGGAAACACTTTCAGCGTGTTTTCGGGTGGAACTTCAGTGCTTCCATCTGAAGAAGGAAAGTACTTTTTTTACCCATTGCCAGAAGCTGGGCCCTGGACAGTCTGTTGCTGACCTCTGTTTTCTCTGGTAACACAGTCCCGTTCCTTGCCCAGGGAACACTCTCTCTGTACCACCCTGATACGGAGAACAAGGAGCAGCACACAGCCAGGGGGTCACTTACTCAGGGAAGATGAAAGGGGCTTGATGCATTCAAGATCTGAAAGTGTAAAAATAAGCGTTGCAATCTGAGTGCCTGGCGACTTTGCTTGGCACCACCTGGGTTCAAGGTCAGGGCACACATTTGATGTCTGATGACTTTCCGTCAGAACTGTTGGCCACCAGCACACTTGGTGGTAGGAACAGGAAGTATTTGCTAGACTGTGCAAACTGACGTGTAGTCTGGCAGCAGAAGCTGATCCTAGGAATTATCCACACTGAAAATGTGGATACATTGCTCCTATTTAGAGCTGAATGAGACATAATTATACTAAAAAGTTATCTATTATTTATCTGAAATCCTAACTTACCTGGACATCCTACATTTTTGCTTGCCAAATCTGTCAACCCTACTTTGTGGCCAACCTGCTCTGGCTACCATCAGTCCCACCCGTGGAATGCTGGGCTTTGAATACAAGGGGCTGGGAAGGCTACACTGCAGGTGCCGACCCTGCCAAGCTAGTAGGAGCCTAATCCAGCTGCTGTGCAGATGTGCAGAGCAAACTTTGCTGGGAAGCGCTGCTGACACTGTACCTCTTGGCCAGGGTCCACGGCTGCTAAGCAGGTGAATTCCATACTTACTCAAAATAAGGAGAAAGGTGAGTTCTGTCAGCAGTCTTTTATAGTGTAGAACAGAGTGGAGCAGTGACCGTCAACTGGGAGCAATTTGGCAAGCTCTGGAGATAGTTTTGGTTACCATAGCTCATGGGGGGGCAGTGCTATCTGCCTCCAGTTGGTAGAAGACAGGCTAAACATCCTACCATGTACAGGACAGCCCCATACCAAAGAATTATCCAGTCCAAAATGTCAATAATGCTGGGGATTAGAAATCTAGACTAGAGGAAACTTAACCATGTCCTAGAAGCAAGGCCAACTCTAAGCAAATTGGTAAAGAGGAGAAAGTTTTAGTTTCCTAT
Source organism: Propithecus coquereli (assembly GCF_000956105.1). Lineage (NCBI taxonomy): Eukaryota > Metazoa > Chordata > Mammalia > Primates > Indriidae > Propithecus > Propithecus coquereli. The sequence goes on along the minus strand of NW_012155284.1, from coordinate 11,955,485 downwards.
TCCTAACCTTTTTCCTTTTGCCAACCCAACGCTGGAAGAGTTTGGGGTCCCTGTGTTGCACCTGGTTTCTTTAGTTGAGGGAAAACAATGTTTGCCTACTGCACCCCAATTTATATTACATATGCCTTGATATGCTAGCTTTCCAAAACATATTCTTGTCCAAGAGATGGCATGGCCGACATTGCCAGTTTCCTACTTCTGAGCCAATCTCCACTTTTTTCTTGCTAACTTTGTCTAGGGAGAAGCATCGTACCCAGTTAAAAGTACTGATCCTCTCAAACTTTCTCTTGGTTAGAAGTGGCTATGAGATGGAATAGGAGGTTTTGGGCAGGAAATTGCTTGCCTAGTAGACAGACCTAGCTGGCTTTAGGCTTTGTTGCTTTTGTTCTTTCTCCCTTCTCTCCCAGACAACGCAGATGCGGTGGGTGGAGGAGGAGCAGCAGCAATCTCACAACCTTGAGGCCAAAAACCACACACAAAAGGTGCTTAAATAAGAGGCTGGAACAGGAATGGGTACTTGGTGGTTTCTTAAGCTGGTACACCATTCTGCACTAGTTATAACCAGATTTCTTGTTACATTAAAAAAAAATAAGCAACTTGGTTAAGCCACTCAAGCCGGGTTTCTGTTACATGGAGCCAAACTCAATCTTAACTGATAAAAGACCTGGGGAGGAAAATGCTTAACCCAAACATCGAATCTAATGGTGGAATCTTAGAGCATTAGAGACCCTAAGGAGTGATGAAATATGTAGGAACAGAGGATTTTCCCACCTCTCCTTTGCTCACACAATGTAGACAATTCTGTACGTAAATACTTAGTTCTGATCCAAGAGTCAGGGTAGATTGGCACTTGGCTATTAATGGTGCTAGTCACTGCCCCGAACAGTGGATAAAATTCCAAAGAGATAAATGATTACAGGAAGGAATCTTGGGAGTCTCGCAGGAGGCCCAGCACAAATAATAATTGACCAGCCTTCATTTGGACTCCATCTCTTCATATGAAGGACTCGGGAAAAGGCTTTTGACAGTGTTGACTTCTGAGAGAACGGGGCCAATATGGCTGCAAAAAGAGAGGGTCTTGGGTCCACCTTAAAACTGACACATTTTTGCTTTCTTTTCATACATGTTCAATGTGAGGGTAATGTTAAAGAAACTATCATCCTCAATATTAACGGCCCGTTTGCAAAGAGAAGAAAAGATCAGTGGTCCCTCCTAGCCTCTACGGAACTTGCCTCGCCAACCAGCCTCACAGGCATGGGGCTGCAGTGAGGTACCACTTCGCCCTTGTAGTAGAAACAGCCCCTTGGCCCCAATTCATACACCCTCCTTCGCCCACCTCCGCCTCCAAGCCCTTGTCAGTGGGTCCCAAACAGGACAAGTTTGGGCCAATAAGAAGAGCAGGGGCAACAGCGACACCAGGGATGCTTGTGGCGAGGCCAGACTCCTCTCCTGTCTGTATGTCACCCCGTGAGCACTAACCCTGAAGTTGCTTATTAGGATGTGACCCTGGACGAGTTTGTTCCTCTGTGTAAATGGTGTCAATCGTGGTACCCACCTCACAGGGTTCTTGTGAGGACTGACTGACATAATCCCCAAAAAGAGGCTGGCACTGGTGTTGGCTGAACAAATTAGTGAACACTCATCGAATGTTAGCTTGTGTCATACTCGTGTTGTCCCTGTTCACAATGCAGTGCAGCGGTGAGAAGATTTCTCCTCCACCTGCGGGAGGGAAGGCAGACTGTTTGCATCCCCCTGCGGGCAGCATGAAGAACCAGATAGTGCGTTATTTTATTACCTGTCTTACTGGGCAACCTGTAGGGAACATACAACAATCCCCCCTAGCTCTCAAAAAGCTAGAAAGTCACACCTAGCAACCACTGAAGCAGTTACTTCCTTGTGGGTGGGCGAGGGCGCTGCTCTGGACTGTCAGATTTGGGGTGCCCCCACCCCCACCTCTGAGGCCTCCTGATGCTGGGCTAGACATGAGCCCTGAGGAGGGCCCCAAGGCTCAGAATCACCTGAGAAGCCAGCCTGGCTCCAGCAGGAGGGAACAGACAGTGGAAGAGTAAGGAGAGGTGGGGGGAAGGGAAGGGAGGTCCTTTAGACCCAAGTTTTAAGGTGTCCTGAATTCAGTCTACACAGATGGCCAGGAGAAATCCTCATGCTGTTCCCACCAAAGGGAACGTATTGGTTTAAACTGGAGGACACAGTGCATGTAAACCATTAACAGGACTCCCAACAAGGCGACAACAATACAATACACCCTTGTTTGGGAGCCCTACCTGAATTATGCCTTTGTGTAATATAATCTGTGCAAACCACTTCTGGGCTAGAAGCCACTGTAAGCAGGTCTTGTCTCACCTCGGGTTTTATCTAAAAAGCCTTACCTGAGAAACATGATAGCCCAAGTTTACCTGACATGATTTCTTTTAAAGGGGTGTGTGTGTGTGTGTGTGTGTGTGTGTGTGTGTGTGTGTATGTTGAGGGGGAAGGGAAGCAGGTAAATCCCAAATTGCAACTCACTCTGATGTAAAATTCTCATCTGTAAAATTTGTAAAGGTATAAAGCAACGGGCACATGCAGTGCATGAAATCACATGTGAAAGGTGATTTAATTAAACGTCGCCTTCCATAAGGCAGCATGCTTCACCCAGTCACGGACTGTGTGGTGTCTGGGCAGGACGTGTGTCATACTGGCAAGTGCCAGATGAAAGAGTCATCAGCTCCCAGGACATCTGTGCTTTCCAAAGAGACACGGCTGTTCCCCAAAGGAGGCTTCCTGGCTGCCACACCCCTTTCTCCAAGGGTCCCCCAAGCAGTCTGTAAGAATCACCTCACTATTCGGGCAAGCACATGCCCCCTGGAGTGGTTAAGAATCCTGGGAAAAAAGCCATCAAGGAATCTCTCCTATTCCCTGGCCAGAGAGTGACCTCAGGTTCCCTCTCGAGCCTGAAGAACATTCCGCTGCAGTGTTTCCAGACTCAGCACCGTCTTCACTAAGAGAATCTCCAGGCCAACAGCAAGGGGCACACGTGAGAGTTTCCCTCATGTTCCTTTGTGGAATTCTACCCACATCCCAGTCTATATAAACCCTCCTTTTTCTTAAAGTTTACACTTTCATGAAATTTTGTAGGCCATTTCAGAATATTTTGACAACAAATTGCAAAGAAAGGCCATAGATGGAACAAACCAATTGCCTATCAATAGGGTACTTGTTTAAGCACAATATATTCTTACACAAAATATATTCTTACTATGCATTTGCCTAAAAGAATAAGGCCATATGTATTGATATGGAATAATCTCTGTAGTGGGTTGAATGGAGGCCTTCAAAAAGATTTGTGCATTTCCTAACCACGGGACTCGTGAGTGTGACCTTATTTGGAAAAAGGATTTTGATAGATGTAATTAAGTTAAGGACCTTGAGATGAGATCATCATAGATTATCTGTGTGGGCTCTAAATCCAATGGCAAGTGTCCTTTTAAGAGACAGAAGAGAGACCATGAACAGTGAGAGCACACAGGGGAAGGCCAGTTGAAGGCAGACAAGGGGATTGGAGTGATGAAGCCACAAGCCAAGGAATGCCTGGAGTCCCCAGAATCTGGAAGAAGCAAGGAACAGAATCTCCCCTAGAGCCTCTGAGGGGGAAGGCAGCCCTGCTAACACCTTGATTTTGGATTCTACCCTCTAGAGTCATGAGAGAATAAATTTCTGTTGTTTTGAGCCACTCAGTTTATAGTAATGCGTTAAAGTATCCTCAGGAAAAGAATACAATTTCTGAGATGGATTTAAGAATTAAAAAATAAGGTATAAAATAGCATATACAGTACATACTATCATATATAGGATATTATTGGTATATAAAGGAACAATATATATGTTTGCATACACATAGAATATCTTGTAAAGACACAGAAAACACTGGTAACAGTGTTGTCTCTGGGGAGAAAGGTACTTATGTTCTGCTTTGAATGACATTCCATGGACTTGAGCACTGTTGTGGACAGAATATTAAGCCCCCCAAAATGTCCTCATCCTAATCCCCAGAACATGTGAATGTGGTAGGTTATGTGGCAAAGAGGAATTAAGATTACAGACAAAATTAAGGTGAATCACCTAACCTTGAAATAGGGAAATTATCCTGGACTGCCTTGGTGGGACCAATGTAATCACAGAATCTCTAAAAGTAGAAGAGGAATATGATGGAATATTATTTGGCAACTAAAGGAAATGAAGTCCTGATGCATGCAGCTACATAAACTAATCTTGAAAACATCATGCTAGTGAAAAAAACTAATCACAAAGGACCACACATTGTTCAGTTCCATTTGTATGAAACATCCGGAATAGGCATACCTATAGAGACAGAAAGTAGCTTAATGGCCTGCCAGAGCTACAACCAACGGAGGGCTTGGGGCGGGGGTGGTGGCTAGGAGTATGGAGTTTCTTTTGGGAGTCAGGACGATGTCCTAAAATTGGTTGTGGTGATGAATAAAGAACTCTGTGAATACACTAAAAGCCATTGAATCACACACTTAAATGGATGAATTGTATGGCATGTGAATTATATCTCAGTAAAGCTGTTTAAAAATAAGTGGAGGAGACAGAAGAGAAGTCAGTGTCAGAGAAAGAGATGTGACAGAGGTCAGAGCAATTTGATCTGTCACTGACGGCTCTGAAGATGCAAGGCTGCGATCGAAGGCAGGCCAGCCACCTCTAGAAGCTGGGAAACAGCAAGGAAGCAAAGTCCCCTCAGAGTAGCCCTGCTGACACCTGACCTTTAGCCCCGTGAGCCTCATTTTGGGCTTCTGACCTCCAGAACTGTAAGAGATAAATTCATATTGTTTTGAGCCACTAAATTTGTAGTAACTTTTTACAGCAGCCATAGAAAACTATTAATATTATGGGCATTTCTTACACCCTTTTTTCCTTTTGAATTGTGTGCTGCGTACATATATTACCTATTCAAAATTTAAATCAAAATAAAGCAAAAAAACCTATTCAGGACAATGATTTGATGTCATCTGGCAAAATTTTAAATATCTGTAGCACTGCTGTTAAACAGAAATACAACAGAAGCCACAAGTGTGCATTAATAGCAATCATATACGTAATTTTAAATTTTCTAGTGGCCATATTTTTTAAAAAAGGAAAACTAAATAGGTGAAATTAATTTTAATGTTGTATTTAATCCAATACATCTAAAATATTATTTCCACATATAATCAATATAAAAATTATTGAGATACTTTATATTTTTCTCTTTGAAATCTGGTACATATTTTACACTTACAGTACCTCTCCATTCAGACATACCACATTTCAAGTGCCCAGTAGCTGAATGTAGCCAATAGCTACTACATTAAACAACCAAGATCTAAAACATTCAGTGGAGATGAGGGGTAGGGGAAGTGGACTCTTAAAAACAATGCAGGTGAGAATGAGCATTGCTAAAACCTTTTGGAAAGGCAGTCTCCAGTAAAATTTGAAATATATATAATTTTCACTTAGAAATCCATCATAGTGATTTATGCTATGTCAGTAATAAGGATGTGGCTACGAAAATATTCATTGGAACATTACTCAAAAAGTAAAAAAACTGAAAACAGACTAAACAATTTCAAATACGGTAGAGATACACCATGGATATTATGTAGGTGTTACAAGGAGTTGGAGCTCTATGTATTGACCACAGAGTATTAACCATGTCCACGCTAAGTGAGAAAAGTAGGGTGAGTACTTTTTTTTTGTAAATTTCTATTGGAAAAAAACCAACTAAGGTATAGATGTATATGAAATTATTCACACTAAACTGTTACTATTGCTTACTCTGTGGTGTTGGAGTACTGCAAACAATATCATTGACTTTTTCCTTATACACATTTTGCTTTGTAGCTTAAAAAGAAAATCAAGGCCGGGCACGGTGGCTCACGCCTGTAGTCCTAGCACTCTGGGAGGCTGAGGCGGGCGGATTGTTTGAGCTCAGGAGTTCGAGACCAGCCTGAGCAAAAGTGAGATCCTGTCTCTACTAAAAAAATAGAAAGAAATTATCTGGACAACTAAAAATATATAGAAAAAATTAGCTGGGCACGGTGGCGCATGCCTGTAGTCCCAGCTACTCGGGAGGCTGAGGCAGTAGGATCGCTTGAGCCCAGAAGTTTGAGGTTGCTGTGAGCTAGGCTGATGCCACGGCACTCTAGCCCGGGCAGCAGAGTGAGACTCTGTCTCAAAAAAAAAAAGAAAATCAACACATATACACACACACACACACACACACACACACATACATGTATATGCATGAATATATTAGGAGCCACCCCAGTATCTATACCATTGCCATCAGCAACCACATCAAAGACCTCTCCCAGCTAATAACCTTATATGGGACTGGCCTTCCTTTTACTTGGCACGTTTTTTCTTATTAGAGGGAGTATCTCGAAGTAGTCCTATGACACAATACTTCTTATCATATACTACCTTACCATACCTTGAGAGTAAATCAAACTGCAATAGAAATCCATATCTATTCTGTCATTCAGAGCAAAATTTTTTATTTTCCCAGTTCACACTCCCCTATCTGATATCTAGGCAATAAAGAGTTTTTCAAAAGCTTGAAACTGCAGGAAATAAAAAATCATGGGAGAAGGTGTTATCATGGTCTCAATACTAAATAGAAATTAAGAGTTTCCAAGTATGGATTTACAAAGAAAATTCCCAGGTGGTTCATAACAGTTCAGACTTTGGAGTCACTTCCACATTCAGCATTGGTCAATATTATTTGTCAGATGGTACCTGCTGTTTGGGCTTCTCACCAGCAGACTGTGTTAGGTCTGTTGCCCCTGTATTGGCAGCACATAACACTGGCCACTCGGGCCTTGCAGCAGCCCTACGTGGCCATCAAAGTCCAAGAACAGAGATGCTTCTAATTTAGGTCATTCAAATGTGAGCTTCGTGCAATAGCACAGCGGCCCGGTCAGGTGAACCATCAGCCTGATGCCTTGAGAGTCTATTATTCAAAAAAGTTCAATTCAAGAAGCTAGACAAATGTGTTCCTTGGACTGGCCTTGTGCCTGAGTCCCTCGGAGTAGTCCCCCCAGGCAAGGGGTGACCTGGCAGAGAGTTTGGGCTGAGCCCCAAAAGGTTGTCATAATATTTTATTTTATGTCCTCTTTTTCCTATAGCAGGTAACGTCGTCCAAAAGGTTAGCGTGACGTTCTTTTTCATTCTTCCTCTTCCTGCACTTTAAGTGTGTATACATGGCATGTGGTATGTTGGCGGTGAACTCTTTGATGCAAGCATTCGGAAGTCGATGCTGGCTCTCATTCATGTTCTTCCTCTCCCTGCAGACTAATTACGAAATGACAGGGAGGACCAAGGAGATCACAAAGCCATTCGAGTTCAACAAATATTTATCGGGGGCCCAGTATGTCTCAGGCACCAAGGACACAAAGATGATATTAGTTGAAATATAGTTTTGGTTGCTCTTAAGCCATTTGGAATATTTTAAATCATCCAACATTGAACATAGTCAAGAATAGAAAAATAGCCCAACAAACTAAAACCCAATGAACTAAAATGTTCTTTTAACATTGTTTTAAAAATACATTTGAAAATATAAAGTATATGTTGGAATGTGAGGCAAGTATTTATATAGACATATAGGTGATATAGTCAGCTATTTACTAATACTAATCTATTAATTTTATATCTACCCTGATTATATATTACATAATTTAAAAACCTTGTTTTCCTTGTATTTTATAAAATAATTTTATTCAAATCTTTTATATCCACTTTTGATATCACTGACTTTATCTTCATTTAGGCCAATTTGAATCATCTTACACAGTTTCTAGAAGATACCATGTTCGATTCTGTCCAAATTATTTGAGATAAATGTATGATATTGATGCTAGAAATGTTATCCCAAGCTACAGGTGCCTGTTTCTATAACATTAGAGTGTTTTTCCTTATCATTGACTTTTTAAAATGATCTTTAAAATATTTATTTTCAATGGCCTGGAACATTTATGCCTGTGAAGTCCCAACTCAAGAATAATGACTAAAACTTCTCAAAATTTTTCTTTTTCTCTAATCTTATCAGATGACCTCTCTAAACATTCCCAAATACTGAATTTGTTTCAGGTTTATATGTTTTACACAAATGGTAATAAAGTACCACGTTATATGAAAAACTCAAACACAAGGCATTCTCTTTTTTTTTGAGGAGTAATTTTAAGGGAAAATAAATGCTTCCCTATTCAGGGACATGTACTTCAGAACAACTTAAAATTATATCTGGTATACAGAATATGTATGTTCACATTGTTCTTGAAGCTAAAACACGTTCTTCACAGGACATGTGGCAGATTGTATTTTCCAAAGATGACTGCACCAATATATTCCATCCCACCTGCTCTGCTTAGGATGCGATGTTGACAATCCTCCACTGAGAAGTGAGGGGTTTATGTTCCCTTCTTTCCCCGAATGCAAACAGGCCTGCGCCTACTATGGCGGAAGTGACGCTACGTGATTTCTAAGGCTAAGTCATAAAGGTGATCAAGTTTCCACCTGGAACACTCGTCCTTGGAACCCAACCACCATGTTGTGAGGACACCAGGCAACCACATGGAGAGGTCAAATGTAAGTGCTCTGACTGGCAAGCTCTGCTGAAGACCCTGCAACAGTCAGCATGAACCTCCACGCACGTGACGCATGAGCCTCCAGATGATTCCAGCCCCCAGTTTGCAAGCCACCCAGTTGATGCTGAGTAGAGCAGAGATGAGCTGTTCCCACCACACCCTGCCCAAATTGCAGATTCGTGAGCAAAATAAATGTTGTTTTAAGCATCTCCATTTTGAGGTGGTTTTTTTATGCGACAGATAACCAGAATAACAGGTTTTTTTGCAACCTACATACACAAAAATTATTTTTACAAATTTAAATGAAAGAGCTTTTACTTATTTCTGCTGGTGCTCATCTGAGTCGTTTCAAGATAAAAACTGTTGAGATTTTGGGGCATTTTTATTCTGTCATCTAATATATTACTTCTCGTAGTTTGTATTTTCTGTAGATGTTACACATTTAGAAAGCATGTTAGGCATTCATATCGTGTTGGCAGAAGTGTAAATTGAGGCACTCTTTCTGGAAGGCAATTCATGCTTCCCCCAAAAGAGGCAAAATGCATTAAAAATGTTCATTTCTCATGTCCAAGAAATTCCACTTCAGGAATTTATCAAGGAAACGATAACAGGTACGTGCAAAGAATGGCTTTAAAGATGTTTGTATTGTTTATATTTTTAAAATACTAGAAACAATCTAAATATCGACATAGAATTAGAAAATAAATTATGGAATATTATTTAGCCATAAAAGATGTAGAAGATAAAGATTTACTAACACAGAAACAGGTTGAAAATATAGTTGTCCCTCGTTATCTACAGGGAATTGGTTCCAGGACCCGCCTCGGATTCCAAAATGTGTGGATGCTCAAGTCCCTTATATAAAATGGTGTAGTATTTGCATGTAACCCATGCACATCCTCCTCTACACCTTAAATCATCCCTAGATTATTTATATCTAATACAATGTAAATGTTTACTATATTATTTAGGGAATAATAACAAGAAAAAAAGTCTGTACATGTTCAGCACAAACACGAGCATTGTAGGCTTAACTGCATTTTCAATCCATGGACGCTTGAATCCATGGATGTGGAACCTGTAGGTATGGAGGGCTGACTGCATATTACTAAATGAATAAAGAAAACTTTATAGAAAAATATAATTCAATTTTCACAATACTATATATATGTATAAACATATTCATATACACAAAAATCTAGAAGAATATATACCAAGGTTCTTACAGGGGTTAGCTAAAGTTGGTAAAACTATTGACTTTGTTATTTTCTTCCTTCTTTCATTTCTCTCTTCTTCATTTCTTTTTTGCTTTCCTTTATCTTCCACTCAATTTCAATAGTTACATGGCTTTTATAAAAAAGAACATTAAAATAACTTTAGTTTGAAACATTTTTAAAATAGTGTGTTTGTCAAGGTTATCTGGAAAAACAGAACCAATACAATATGTATATACGGGGAGAGAGAGAGAAAGAGAGAGAGAGTGATTTAGGGAGAGAGGGGAGTTGGCGGATGTAAGTATGGAAGCTGACAAGTCCCAAGATGTGCAGGGAGAGTTGGCAAGGTGGAGACTCTGGAGAGCCAATGGTGCGGTTCCAGTCCAAAGGGCGGCAGGCTTGTGACCCAAGAAGACTTGATATTTCAGTTCGAGTCCAAAGGCAGGAAAAAGCTGACATCCCAGTTTGAAGGCAGTCAGGCAGAAGGAATTCCCCCTTACTCAGGGGAGGGGCAGCCCTTTTGTTCTATTCAGACCTTCAACTAATTGGATGAGGCCCACCCACACTAGGGAGGACAATCTGCTTTATTTAGTCTACAGATTTAAACGTTAACCTCATTCAAAAAACACCCACCCGAAATACCTAGAAAAATGATTGATCAAATATCTGGGCACCTTGTGGTCCAGTCAAGTTGACACATAAAATTAACCATCACAAATAGGAAAAAAAGTACTGTGTAAACCCTAGTTGAAAAAAAAAATAGAGAAATCAAGACAAGAAAGGAGATTCTTTTTGCACTAAGTCTTTTCTGAGCCTCTTAAATTGCTCAACAAGTCAAACTATTTTTGTTATCTTTTGTTTTAGAACATTTTTTAACTTGAAGGGCATTTTGGTCTCTATGTATTGGGGATGAGCAAAAGCATGTGAAGTTTGTTTTCCCATTTTGACTGTACTTATAATTCATATTTTGGGGGATTTCCCTCAAAGTTCCCAAGAGCGCCTGACTGGTCTGCATTGCCAAGAGTACACCCCTTCTTTCTGCGTGCTGCCATAGCCCTGGTGGCGACCTCTGCCCCAGCACTTAATCTCATACTGATTCACGTGTTTGGGCTCGCCCAACTATGTGCCACCCCAGCCAGAACACGGGACTCAGCACAAAAGCTGTGCTGAGTTAGTGTGTTGAATGGGAATAGAACATGTTTTTATCCGAGTCACTGATGAAAATGTTCAACCAGGCCGGGCTGAGTACTGGGTCCTATGGTGTATCACAAAACACTTCTCTCCTATTTACAACTATCCTTACAATCAACTGCCTTTGAGCACGATTTTTCAGTTAGATGATGGACGTATTGCAAAGTTTTAAAACGTAAAATTGCAGACTATTATCATCATTGAGCTATCGAAAGGCACGACCTCTACCCAGCGATTTTCAAACTGCAGGGTCACAACTGATTAACAGGGTATGTAATCAATTCAGTGAATTGTTAGCAGTCTTTAAAAAAAAATTGAACAGAAAATATCAGAGGGCCTCTCGTGTTAATTAGAAGTATTGTTTCAGGAAACGTTTGCTTCAGAGATATATAGGTGTGTGTGTGCTCTGAGTGAAATTGTAAAATGTACTTTTTACTGTGGTTGTGATCAAAAACATTCGAATAGCGCTGATCTAGCCCATATTTTTGGTAGCAGACAGATGTCTTTCTAAAATTAAGATAAAACCAGGGCCAGCTTCATGGGCGTGAGACCTGCTCAGCTGATCAGTGCAGTTGCACAAGGCTCTGCACTTGGAAAGGCCCAGACTTGGCTTAATGCTTTGCTGTTACCATTGCATTTAATAGAATTCTTAACAATTCTGAGTATTCACGTGAGCAGAGAAAGCACACAAAATCACAGTCCGGCAGCAGCTGTGCTGGCCATGGCAAGCTGCATGCCCCAGCAGTTGGCCTGGTCTACAGCACGTGAGCGGCCTCCAGGCTGTCCGGGGCACCACCACGGGAGGAGGGGTGGGATGGGGGCACGACCTGAGCTCAGATTCATCTCAGCACCAGCAGAAGCTGCTGCACAAGCATCACAGCCCCAGGAAAAAGGAGGAGCTCCACCTGGGGGCAGGGCCAGCTGAGACCCAGGAGACCCGTGGTGGGAGGCCAGCTTGCTTATCTGTCCCCAGAGCCTGACCCTGCAGCGCCTGCAAAAATATTAACTCTTCCGCTTCGGTGCTGGAACAGGAACTGCCGGTGCAAATGCAGTAAATGTTACAGTAAATTATTACAAAACAAAAGTGAACACAGGAACATCAAAATAAAGCACATCGGGGATTTGTTTATGAGAATGCTTCAAAGCGTTTAGAGTCTGTGGTTTTGAAAATTGTTGCAACATTGCAAAGCAAATCTTTACAGGCTTAGACATAGGAATTAATAGAAATATTATATTGTTCAATGAGAAAAGCAAACAAACCACTATTTTCATATGAAGCTTTAGATAACCAATTATTAAGGAGAAAAACAATTTTACATTAAAAATTTTCTTCTAATTGAAGATATGGCAATAGAATGCATAAATATGTGTTTGATTACATACAAATCATGAAGTCACTGGTGGTTTTTTATATGACCTCCACAAGTTACAGGAAATAGCAGAGGAAACACTAAAAGTATTATATAAATTTACATGTATAAATTCAGCCTTAACCATAACTGATTTACATGAAGAATTAAATCGTTTTAGAAAAATTGTTCCACAAAACCATCAGATGTGCTAAACTGTTTATATTCTGAAATTTTAAGAAGTTTATCCTAATGTTATCATAGTCTCACAAATGCTCTTAACTCCAGTAACAGTTGCATTAGCAGATTCTTCTCAAAATTAATTATCAAAAATTATTTTTAACCTTGAATTTGTCAAGATGACTGACAGAATTTTCAATATGCTTAAAAATGAAGTTTCTAAAAGTATAAATTTGATGACTTAATAAATAAATTTGCAGGAAACTGAGCCAAAAAAAAATCTTGAGATCAAGATACATTAATTTGTTGTAGTTATTGGTTAAATAAAATGATGGTACCAAAATTTTTTTTTTCTTTTGCAATTTGAAAGTTTCTGTTGTTACTCACATGTCACTATTACACCTATGTTTTATAAGTAAAATATTTTTTTAAAGAAAATGGTTTATATTTTAGTGTCTTTAATGGCACTGTTTTCCTGTTTTTTAAACATGGGTCCTACATTTTCATTTTGCACTGAGCCCCGCAAATTTTGTAGCTGGTCCTGAATACAAAATTGCATTCGAGTCATCAAATGTATATTGAGTTGCTGATTTTACCAAGCAGCATGAGGACTGATTAAGATGAAACAGGAGAGCCTCCTTCAAGGGGCTTGCATTCTAGGATTCTAAGTTAAGTAATTTGAACATATGGCAGATTCTAAGGATCATATAAGGAACAAGTGTTATGGGAGTATATAGAGAGATTAAATAAATCCTTTTATTTATGACCTCCTAGGATTGTCGAGTAGCTTTAGGGGATAACCCAAGGTTCACAATCTACGTTCTGACTTCATCAAGAGCCTCAGGCCTGGGTCTCAAGTTTCAGTTTACCAGTATTCCCAGTCAAGTTGCAATTTTTTGGTCAGTTGTGTCAGGAAGGATAATACCCTTGTTGAACCCTTCTCCATTGCTAATAGAATGAAGACAAGTTGTGGAGTAAGTCCCGATCTACCTATTCCATGCTGCTATACGTAAGTGTAGAATACACTATTTGATATCCTTCCATTTAATGTCATCACAAGTTTGAAAGATAAGTGCCCTCCATCTAGTTCATGCATCACACCAGATCTGCCCTCTTGCTTTGATTTTGGCCTTGAGTTTGGCTTTGAGTGGAGCAACAGCTTATGCTCACAGAGCCAGGTCATCGCTGCCTCGGCCCCCACTGCAGACTACAGAGCCTGCTTCAGTGATCGCTCACCCAGACCCTCAGTGGCTCACGGGCATGCCCACCAGCATCTTACCACTGTCCGCACTTCAGGCCTCCTTCCTCATGCCCCGGGGTTTTTCTGTTGTTGCTGAGACATCGGATACCTTGGGACCCACTTGGCATCCATGTGTGCATAAGCTAAAAAGTGTGGGTGAGTTACCTACCCTTTGGGACAAACTTTGGCCAGTGGGGCCAGATATCAGCAGATAAATTCTTCTCCCTTCTTTCCATCGAATGGACCATTCAAAGATGCAGTATCTTTCTGCAGTTTCTCTGAAGACATCCTCCGAGACCAAGCAGTAGCTTTCCTGGGAGCTATGGGCAACTCAATAAGGATTTCACTTCTAAATGAAGTGTTAGCATACAAGTTTTTGACTCAGGCCCTGTTTTCTAGGGAATATGGGTTGAGACTTGAATAGGCTGCAGTTGTATTTCTGACATGGACACTTCAGAAGCAGCATAGAAACTGGCTGGGAGCACAGATTCAAGCCAGATGGCCTGAGTCTGAATTCCAGCTCCTCCATTTAGAACCTGTGTGACACTGGGTACATCACTCAGTCTCATTATCTCAGTTTCAATCACTTCATGTACATACATTACACCAGCGGTCCCCAGCCTTTTTGGCACCACGGAGCAGTTACATGAAAGACAATTTTTCTACGGGCCGGGGTTAGGGGTTGGTTTCGGGATGATTCAAGTGCATTACACGTATTCTGCAGTCAAACCTCTCTGCTAATGATAATCTGCATTTGCAGCCACTCCCCAGTGCTAGCATCACCGCCTCAGATCATCAGCCATGAGGTTCTTGTTAGGAGCTCGCAACCTAGATCCCTCGCATGCACAGTTTACAGTAGGGTTCGCGCTCCTGTGAGAATCTAATGCCACTGCTGATCCGACAGGAGGCGGAGCTTGTGCCGTGATGCGAAGGATGGAGAGCTGATATAAACACAGATGAAGCTTTGTTTGCTCACCCGCCCACTGACCTCCTGCTGTGCAGCCGGGTTCATAACAGTCCGTTGACTGGTACTGGTCTGTGGCCCGGGGGTTGGGGACTGCAGCATTATACATTTCTTTGATTTGTGTCACAGTCTTGTCTAAAGCATCCTCAAATATATACTCATTTACTCTCACTTAATATTTGAGAAATAAGTATGTAATTCCAAGACACATGAAGGAGATGAAAAAGAAATTAAAATTAAACAATGAAAAGATGTAGAATTCCAAAATGGGTGGAAATTCCAGCACTAAGTCATGAATATTTATTTCATCTACTTCCTGCCAACCTGAACCACATTCAATTCCTTGATCCTTATCCCCATTCCAACACCCTTCTACAACTTCGCCCACGTTTCCTCTTCTACCTAGAGCACTCTCCTCCAACATGCCTGCTTCCCTTTTCCCTGGGCCCCCACATTGCCAAACTCCTTTTTATTTCACAGATCTCTCTTTCTATATCACTGAGGAACCCTTTACTGCGCAAAGCCCTCTACTGACCTCGACATGTTTCTTCTGGTCTCCGCTATTAGGTTATAAATTTCTTGTTTATTATTGAATCCCAGAATAAATTTTCAGTTCTTATCTCATAGTAGGTGCTCAATAAAACCTGATAATTGTAGTTTTCATTTACTTTTTTAAAAGAGATTTTATTTTTTAGAGTAGTTTTAGGTTCACAGAAAATTGAGTGGAAGGTTCAGAGATGTACCCCATACTCCCTGCCTTCACACATGCACCTCCTCTACTATCAACATCCTGCACCAGAGTAGTACGCTTGTTACAATTGATGAACCCACACTGGCCCACTGTTACCGCCCAAAGTTTATATTTATGTTAAGACTCACTCTTGGTGGTGTATTCTATGGGTTTAGACAAATATATAATGACATGTATCTGCCATTATAGTATCGTACAGAGCAGTTTCACTGCCCTAAAATGTTCTCTGTGTTCCACCTTTGATCCCTCACTTCCCCCAACCCCTGGCAATCCCCGATCCTTATACTGTCTCCATAGTTTTGCTTTTCCAGAACGTCATAGAGTTGGAATCACACGGCATGTTGCCTTTTCAGATTGGCTTCTTTCACTCAGTAATATGTATTCAAGACTCCTCCATGTCTTTTCATGGCTTGACGGCTCATTTCTTTTTAGCCCTGAACAATATCCCATTGTCTGGACGCACAGTTTCCTTATCCATTCACCCACTGGAGGACATCTTGGTTGCTTCCAAGTTTTGGCAATTATGAATAAAGCTTCTATAGACATTCCTGTGCAGGTTTTTGTGTGGATATAAGTTACCAAGGAACATGATGCTGGATCACATGGTGAGAGTATGTTTAGCTTTATAAGAAATTGCCAAAATGTCTTCCAAAGTGGCTGTGCCATTTTGCATTCCCACCAGTAATGAATGGGACTGCCTTTTTTGCTCTACATTCTCACCATTTGATATTGTAAATGTTTTGGATTTTGGCCATTCTAACAAGCATGCAGTGATTATTGCTTTTATTTATTTTTCTCCCCCACAATTCCTAATGGATAGTTATATTTTCACAGAAGACTGATTTTGGGAGGGCTTACTAGTGTGAGTAGTAAATTTGCAAATGTATCATAAATAGTTCAGGAATCTACAAGCCAATGTCTAACAAATGGCATAGAGAGAGGTGCATACACTGTCACTGACATAAATCACCCACTCAGGATTTTTGTACTAAAAAGTATTAATTTCCTAATAAATAATGGAGGAGAGGGAAGATTGAGAGCAAAGGGAGCATTTCTGAAGTCTCTGATCATGTATAAGTACAGCTGGGTCCTCAACTATCCTAATACTGTATTTACTCCATAGCAGAGTGGTCACTATTATCAGTTAGGCCCTGTGGTCCTCTGTTCCAGAATATTTCAAGGAATGTTTTAAAATGTTTCCATCATATATGAATTAGCTGTGCATATTGGAAATTTAATTCAAGAAGACAAAGCTTTCATATACTCTGGCTTTGAACCAAAGAGTCAGTCACTGATGTAAACTACACCCAAAAAGCTATCTTCAAACTTAAAGATTTGAAACTCAGAGCTAAATGTATATATTTGCACTAAGACTTTTCTCTTCCCCACTAGGCTCTTATTTTTGGATTTCCTCAGTAACTTCTTGCTTGTCTCAAAATAATCTCTCTCCTTAGTATCTTCTCTAAAATAAAGCAGCACTGGTCTTCTCTGATGTCATAAACAATCACCACATTGTGCCCTTGGAATCATGTCATCACATTTTTGGCTAGAATTAGGGTTATGTTCATCTTCATTTTACATTTCTCACCAGAACATAGACAAACATACGGTTCCCTGGATAAAGTAAAAAATGATTAAATGTGATCTAAGAAAGTGCCTTTTTCAAAACTATGCTTATCAGTACAAATGAAATTATTTAATTTCCCTGCTTAAAACCTTCCAACTAAAAAACAATTACCAAGAACTAATCCTAGTTCTCTATAAGGGCCTGGATGGAGCCACGTGATCTGACTACTGCCCACCTTTGGCTTCTTCCTCCTATTCACTGCCACCCCCTGCGCCTTCAGTCAGCTGTCTGTGCAGTTTCTTAAATACACCAAGCTTGTCGTTGCCTCAGGGTCTTTGTACTTGCTGTCCCTCTGATTGGAAAGCACTATCTGGTCAGCTCCTTCTGTTTATTTAGATCTCAGTTCCAATGAGACCTCTTTACCTGGGAGGCCTGCCATGGCACCTAATCCAATAGTTCCCAGCTCTCCTCCCAGCAACACTATCATACTCTATCACAATACCCTGCTTTTTAAAAAATATCATTTATTATGATCTGAATGCATCTTGTGCATATATTTAATTGTTGATTATCTACTTTCCCCTTGGTTTCCATAGATGGAAACTATAATCCATAAGAGGTAAGTCATAGAGGGTTCCCATAAGAGCAGGAACTTTGTCTCTCTTGCTCATATTTCCAGAGACTGGAACACACATAGGAGGATCATAGAAAATACAAATGACTCAGTCATGGCATGAAAGTCCTTCTTGTGGTGTGGTCCCCTGTCCTTCCACAGAGACAGATGCAAATGATGTAGCTTCACCAGGCCACAGAGTAAAGAGCACCCCGCCACCCCCCACATACCTTCCCAAGGGAACTGCTGCATTACGAAATGCTCTCAATGTCCCAAAGTCCTAGAAACACCTGGAGACCTGAGAATAAAAAAGGCTTGAAGGAGCAGACAGCCTTCCTCCATGTACTGGGTAGCACCATTGCTTTGGGTTTGAAAACTGTTCTTGGAAACCTCATACCGGATCAAGATTCAGAATGTTCACCAATTTCACTCAGTTGTATGAATATGCTGTGCTGGGGATGAGAACATGAAAGCATTGTTGAGAATCAATCCTCTGAAAGGGAGTTGTTCACATTTCTTGGGAGACAAGGTAAATGAAGGTAAAGAACCAGGAGGAAAGTGGCATTACTTACATCTGAAATACCTCCTTCACAGGATGTATGTTCCATCTACTAAACATCATGAGCCTTAATTTGAGAAAAGTGAGAAGGCCACACAAAACAAGGTTCAAATCCCAGCTTCTCAACTGGGATGTTCTTCCAGACTCTCTGGCTCCAGAACCCTTTCTTCTGCATCACAAAAGCTTCATATGAGTTGCCCGAGTAGCAGCGATAAAGGGTTCGAGAGGGACCCAGACAATTACATCAGTGATTCCTCAGCTCTTGGCCCGGTCCCAGCATATGCTATGCAGACAGTGTTTCGAGGGCTCCATTGCTATCACCTCATGTCACCATCTTATTTAATAGGCATTTGGGCCAAGCCTGGCCCTTCAACATTTTGAAAGCTCCATGAAGACTTCACTGTTCACACTAGCACGTTCTTCATTATAAGAATCCTAGTTTGGGCCTCCTGCTCTAATTCATATTACTCCTAATTTTATTTTTTAAACGTTATGTATATATTACCATATCATTATATTTGTGTTTTCTATAAGCTACTAAATTCACTGTGCAATAAAGTGTGAAGAAATACATAACACAAATAATATGTACTTATTGTAGTAGATTACATAAATGGCCACAAACAGTCATGCCTTCCTATGTCCATGGCCTTTGCTATATGACTTTTCAACTCCTTTCAGAAAGAGGTAGAGTCTTTTTATCACCCCTTAAACCTGGGCTGGCTTGGTGACTTGCTTTGGCCAATAGAATACAGCAGAAATGATAGTCTGCCAGTGCTGGGTCAAGGCCTCAAGGTGTTGCATGCTATTCTTCCTTTTGGGGGCTTTGAAACCACCAAGTGAATAAGCCCAGATTGGCTTATTCAGAGGATGAGAGGTACATGGACATTGGTCCCATTGTCCCAGGAAATAGCCAGACATATCCTAGAAGCAGATACACCTAGATGATCTGTCACTGACTCAAGATTCACGAGGCAGCCCAGCTAAAACCAGAAGAACCACTTAGCTGAACTCAGCCTAAATAAGCTAAACAAATGTTTTCTTAAATAACTAAGTAAGCAATAGCTGCTGGATACACTTATATTCATAATAGCTGTGCATATGTGCCAATACTGGAATAAGTGATTTACTTGCATAATCTCAGCCTTTTGAGTTTGATACCACCTTCAATTTACAGATGATCCTTATAGAAGTTTAGTGACTTGCCTTTCCTCTTCTCCTACACAAAGTAGACCAATCTATTGAATTGTTGCTATAGGAAATGGTAGAGCTCCTTAGCCATAAGCTGTAGGTTTTTATTACTATACTTCTGTAAAAACTCCTTATTTGTCCTCTAATTAAGCAGACTAAAAAATGTGAAGCTTGAAAAATCTTTTAAAAATTATTCTTCATATTTTTGTTTAAAAGATAACCTTAGAATGTCGAGAGGAAGAAAAAAAGTCAAGTTACACTGAGAAGCCAACTTATTGGGGAGGTTTTGCCCATGTCCTGACAGACTGTGATAAAGTGCTGAGGAAGTCACGTGCCCTCTGAAGGATCCGGCCTGTCCCTGGTTGCCTTCACATCCCTGAAGGTTGCTCCGTAGATCACTCCTCAGAGGGCCTTTGAGAATACAAATTACTCGCTTGCAAATTTATGGGATAATGTGTCTTGGGAATGTCTTTGAAAGTACACAAACATTCTGTTTTCTTCACTGCAAAACTCAGTACCAAGTCATGGGCCAAATTCTGTTTTTTCCACTTGTCTTTGTCAACTGAGCATCCCTCCCCAACGGACTTACATAAATCAGCCTTCCTAGTGTCAGAATGTAACAGCTTCCTGAGAGATTGGGGGGAAAAAAACTTCTTTCATGTTGGCTCTGCAATCCATAACCCGTACGACTCAAGATCTCCTCCAGTAAAAGAGACAGCATAGGCTTTGCAGTGGTGGGCTGAAGGTTGTGTTATGCAAAGATGTAAATAAGGTGAGAGAGAGAAGAGAAAACTGCTCAACGATCACATCTGTGCTCAGGAGAAATGCAATGTCATAAACTAAAATTGGAGTAATTTTTAAAAATTTCTACTTGATACCTAAAAAAAAAAAAATGCATTCAATTTTTTCTCTTATCTTGCCTCTAGTTTTTGTTTTGCTTCTCCTTGTTGATTTGAGTATTTTATTTACTTTATCAATGCCTTCCTTCCCTAAGGACCATTTGTGAGTGTGAGTGTGAGAGAGAGTCTTAGTGTACACATAGAGCAAATGGGCTTTGGGGACAATAGAGGTAGGGATAGATGTACTCAAAGAATGAGAGGAGGATGGAGCCATTAAAGTCAAGGAAAATGAAAAGCTGTTTGACAGTAAAATATACATACAAATGGGTAACAAACTCCATTTATGAGCCTTAGGAAAGATTCAGAATTATAATGGGCCATTAAATTGGATTGTCAGAAACTTTCCAAAGAGCCCTTCTTATACTGCAATTCTTACAATGACAAGTCCAATTCATTAATTAATAGCTCTACAGGATTGGCCCTCTGTCAGCTGACATCCCTTCCATCTTTGCTTTCTGGTGTTGAATATGAATTAATGTTCTTCATTCACTGTACCTTGTTTATTGAACTAACCTTCTGACATTTCACTGTTCTCATTAGGATAAAAGTCTATCTCCTCTGCAGAAAGGGTGACCTTGAGTAAATTAAGGTTGAGGCTAGTTGGGTTCAACTCGGGTGCTGAACAACTGGGGGAAGGGGACAGGTGGGCCTGAAAGTTTTAGTGGGAGATGGTACTGAAATGTGGACAGAGGAAGACACTAAAAACTTGCCTCCTGATTCTGTAATTTGCAAACTTTTTGTATGGTCCCTTTTTAAAGAAAAAAAAAAACTCTCAGGATTTTCAGCATTGAGAAGTATTTTACCATTTTACTTAAATAATTACAATAATTATATGTTCTGAACCTATGTATAATACCTGTAATGCAACTCTAAATCACAAAGAAATGTGTAAGTTATAAAACTGTACAAAAATCTGTAAGTTCAAATTAGTAAAAAATAATTTAATGAAAAGGATGACTTTGTTTTGCCTGAAACTAAATTATCTAGATTGGATTTAATAATAAAAAGGTGCATTTGCATGTTTTATGCTTCATTTTTTTGTACTTGATTCTTTTGCTTTTGATAAAGTATTAAGTCATTGTTATTTTCTGTTTTAAAAAAATTAACTCATTTTTAACCATCAATTTATTAAGTTGATGGGCCATTTAAAACTGTGTACCAAAATGTGATACTAGGGGGAATAAAACCATTAAATTAGTAGGAAGTTTTCCATTGTGTTTTTATAACTCCCTGTACTACCTTCTCATAAACTGCTCCACATGGTTGAGTACAAAGATGAGTGCCCACTAATGTGATTCCTGGCAACACAATCTTGGTGCTGACTGCCACGACTGAGGTCTTTTGAGCTAAGCTAGGCTGCCAACTGCTGAGGGTATTTGATCTCTACTATTCAATTTCCCCATTTAAATTGTGGACATTGCTTCCAGTCAGCATGCTATGATGCCTTTTGGTTTTCAGTAGTGCTAAAGTATAGAAACACAAATGCAAATTCAGACATGGAAATTGAGTAGTGGCACTCAATTACAAGGTAATTGGTTCATGCCCAGCATTGCTTATAGTAACACGTATGAAAGAAAAGCTAAAACTGTCACAGAAATCCTACATACTACACCTCAGAGAGCATATCCATGTTTGCACGGTATCTTCCTAGTTTATTCTTTTGCCTGTAACTATCTGGCCTTGCTAATAGATTTCCTGTCTAAACATCATTAATAAACTAACTTTTAAGGATTTATTAGAAATGTAGAACTCACAGAGAACTCACTCTTATGAGACTGTGGAGGAATAAGCCTTATAAAGGCATCTGATCTTTGTAGCTAAAAAGATTTTATTTATTTATTTTTTTTGTTAAGAAGTACTCCTAGTAGATATTTACTTTTTGGCCTTAGATAAAATAAACTAAAAAAAATCAAAATGTAATGACTTTTTAACATTACATTTTTTACTTAACATATCTGCAAACCAACTATTTTCAAATTTTTATGTTTCTTATCAAGCCAGAGTCTGCTCTCTCATGGCATTTTAGTACCTCTGAGGAAAAGGAATAAATCATTTGTTTTATACAAAGAACAAAACTAAGTAAAAGTATTTTATGCTTCTTTAAAAAAGTTAACCTAAAAGCCCAAAAGATTATTTTGATTTTTCTTAGGTGGCCACCATCATTCAAGGGATATGTTTGCCCACAAGGGCATGAAAAAGTCTTTCTTAAATGCCTGTTTCATCTGGTACTTCATTTAATTCTTATAGACAGATTTCCAGCCTGTTCATGTCCCCACACACATATTCATACACTTTCCCCACAGCTTGCTTAGCCTTAGGTTCTAAAGTCTACCTACTGCCCTGTAAAAGAATACACAGCCTTGGTAGTACACGGGCTATTGTTTCCTAGCATTAGGTTGAAACAATTCTGGCAACTAAGACCCCAGTGATTTCAGAGATTTCACCATCTGAGTGCCTGGCTAAGCTGCTCAAAGTCACTAACCAACTTAATGGCTCAGGGATTATTGCAATCTTGGGGGAAACATTCCAGAACAAGTCATTCCTGTTTACAGAAATAGCTTAAAAATGTTCCCAATACATTTCCTTGCTCTGTCTACTTAAGATATAATTCTGTTACTCAAGTATTGACATATATAAATGTGCGTGTTTGTATATACATATCTAGACAGGTAACAATTTTCACTTTAGGGACTAATCTTTGGTGTGCTATTTAGGAACACATACCTTTCATTCTACCACAAGCCATTCAAAATCTATTTTAAAATAGATTCTTGTGGCAGAGGCTGCTACACTATCCATTTTCACATTTTCTGGTAATACAATTTTCAGTGGACACATGATTGTCCTAAAGACCGATCACGTTATCCAGCTTCCCTTGCAGCTAAGTGTAGTCGTATGACTAAGTTCCAGTCAATGAGAAATAAAAATATTAGAGTGGCTTCTGGGACCCTTATGTGAGAGTTGGCAGACACATGATCTTTGCCTTTTCTTCCTCACTACTTTCACCTTCTTGCTGCCTGGAAACAGATGCCACCTTGAACCATAAAGATGAGGTCACACCATAGGGGTAGTAGAACAGGGAGCTATTTTCTAAGGATTTCCTGGAGCAAATCCTCCATCCCAGGCCTGCACTGCTTTCTTCTACACTTTTACATGAGAGACATTCACTCATTTTTCTTGAGGTATTTTCTTTAAATTCCTTTAATCTGGGATTTTTCTGTCCCTTACACGCAAACCTAAAATTACAGAATGCAATTTGGTATGAAGCAAATTGCTAAATTTCCATCTTATAGCAGTGATATAGAAGATCACCCAAAGATATAGTAATATACAAAAAGAGGTATCACATCTATCCGTGAACAAAGAATTTATAGCACATGCATACTAAGGCTAGGTAGATCCCTTAGATAGAGAACAGGGAATGGAAATATGTTCCAAATCTACATAAGAGACGGTGAGGGAAGGTCATCGGCTCAAATAAATCCTTGAAGGTCAAATGTCAAGAATTGTTTGAACAGCTTGGTGAGCTAAAATGAGGTAATCCAGACCCGTGTCCGCCTGGGAATCAGCATAGAGGTTGAAAGGGAAGAGTCGATGGAGGGGCCTTTGAGAAAGTATGTGGACGTAGCTGACAACAACCCAGCTCACTTTCCACTGAGCTGACTCAGCCTGCCCTTCTCCACCTTAACCTCTGACCTCCTGTGCAGTCCCACATGGAGGAAAGCCCTGGGCAACTGCGTTCCTTGTTCCTTTAATGCCTCTACTGCAAAAATAACCACCAGCTGCTCCAGGAGTGCGAGAGGCCATGGGGAAGAGCCTGAGCCCACACTCAGCTCTGAGAAGGAAAGGCAGCCCACTCAAGTAAGCATCTAATGCCTGAAGATTCCTCTCCCCTCTCTGGGTATGGCAGCTGCAGCAAGAAAGGAGGAGGCCAGCAGAAGTCTTGGTAAACACACAGGAATGGCAGCAGAGGAGGTGGCCATTCCTGGGCCTCGGGCTCCACTTGGGAGGGTATGAAAGTGACAGGGGCACCGAGATAAAAAAAAAGTCCCTGGAAAGCCCCCACCTATGGGGAGATTGGGGTGAAGCTGGAGCAGGCTCCTTTCTCTCCCAGCATCAACACCAGGAGGGACAGCTGGTGTGACCTGGGCATGATAACAAGAAACAAAACTGAGACTAAAGCAGCAGGAAATAGAGCCCAGGAATGTCAAATAAATGTGGAAAAACCACATGGTCCCTATGGAGTCCAGGGTGGAAAGCAGGAGGAGCCAAGCAATTGTCCGGATAATGTAGGTAAAATACAGGTGTTGACAGTTCTGAGCTATTTCGAGGTAAAGGGAGTTTATTTATAGTAATTGCTTCAAGTCTCTGCTTTATCATTTTCTTAATGGGGCTCACATTTATTCCTCTCTGCAGGGATGACACACACGCATGCTCCAGTGCCTCTTTTTAATACAGGAGACTCCCCCATTTTGAGCTCCAGACTCTCATGTTAGGAAGATAAACACTTCCTACGTTGACAACCCTCTACGTTTCTCAACCTGGTGGTCACCGCTCATTAATTTGTACGCTGCTTCTGTAGAAGTGACCAGAGCTTCCCTGCCTGGTGGGGAGGGAGAGGCAAGGCCCCCCAGCAAGGTGTGGGCAGTGCCTGATTCAGGGCAGCTGCGTCAGCCCAGTAAGGCCTCCCAAGCACAGCGCTGCCACTGAAAAGGGGGCTGGCGCTGTGGGGGGCGGGGGGTGAGGGAGCTTATGTGAAGTGCGGTGAACCCAGGCTCACCCAGTTTTAGAATAATTAGTTTGAATATCTGTCTCCTCTTTCTCTCTGGTCAGCTTGTAGCATTGCAGCATCAGGCCACTGACAACATTCTCTTAGATTCTCTCCCATGGAGGTATGGGAGAGATCCCTCATCCAATGCTCTGCAACATCAGATCACTTCCCATGACTGGGGTAACCTCTGCCCATGCCTCACCCCCAGACTAAACTCTCTCAAGTCTTCTGAAATAAAAATCAACATTTACTGATATATCACAGGTATCATGAGTGCAATGAGATTAATAAGACACAATAGCTATCTTCAAGGAGCTCATATTCCATCTGGGGAGAACACACACATGTGCATGTCCACACACACACACACATACATGGTAATTGTTTAATGACAACTGAGGAGATGCCATCGAGGTTTGGTTTGTTGTTATTTTTCCAAATGAGCAGACAAGGATGGCTGTATTATCCAGATGAGGGAGGGACCTTCAGTCTGGGGTGCAGAGGAGGCTGAAGACATCAGTAACCAAATAGCACTGTGACAGGCTAGTGTTCCAGGTTCAATTGTGTCCCCCACCCCTCATATTCATATGAGGAAGTCCTGTCCTCCAGGACCTCAGAATGTGACTTTACTTGAAAATAGGGTCCTTACAGAGGTGATCAAGTTAAAATGAGATCATGAGGGTAGGCACTAATCCCATATGACTGATGTTCTTATAAAAAGGGGAAATTTGGCTCCGGAGACAGACATGCATACAGGGAAGGTGACGTGAAGAGACACAGGGAGAAGATGGCCATCTACAAGCCAAGAAGAGAGGCCTTGAACAGATCCTTCCCTCACAGCCCTCAAAAGGAACCAACTCTGCTGGCACCTTGCTGTCAGACTTCCAGCTTCCAGAACAGTGAGACAATCTACTTCTGCTGTTAAGCCATCCAGCCTGTGGTAGTGCGACAGCAGCCTGAGGACGCTAATGCAGCTTGGTGTCAGGGTAAGATCTCAGTCCGCACAGGAGGATGAGGAAAGCCTTACATGTCAGTAAAACAGGACAAACAAGCCAATCTGAACGTCAGGTATATTCTGAGAAAACCAGCTTACCTGAAGCAAAGTGTCCGCACGGGAGAGTGGTAGAACATACCTTGTCTGTGAGGAGTCAGAGGCATGCCCCAGAGAGATGGGCTATGAGGACGGTGGCGAGCGAGATGAATTGGAGAAAGGGGCCCGAGGGAAGGTTGCTCCGTTGTGAGGTGGTCGTCAGGCTGACTGCAAACCAGAATCATCTGGTGTGATAGGCCGCCGTGGCTCCCAAGGGCATCCATGGCTTAATCCTGGGAACCTGTGAAAATTAACCAACGTGGCCAAAGAGCCTTTGCTGATGTTGCTCAGGCCCCTGAGTTGAAGTTAGCCTGGGTTATCCAGGTGGGCCCTAAATGTAATCATTTAGGGGCAGTGCCTGATTCAGGGAGGAAGAGGGAGATTTGACTTCCAGAAGAGGAAGAAGGCAATGTGACCAGGGAAGCAGCGGGGAGAAAAGGTGATGTGATGGGGCCATGAAGGAAGGAACTGGACAGATTTTAGAAGACGGGGAGGATAAGGAAATGGATTCTCACCTAGAGCCTCCAAACAGAGCAACACCTTAATTTCAGCCCAGTGAAACCCATTTTGGACTTCTGGCCTACAGAACTGCAATAGAATAAGAGTGAGTGAGTGAGTGAATGTGTGAGTGTGAGTGTGTGTGTGTGTTTTAAGCCACTAACTTGGTGGTAATTTATTATAGCAGCCACAGGAAACTAACACACCTGGGGAAGACTCACAAACATTTGATGCCTGGGCCCCATCCCAGAGCAGCAGGATCTGTTCCGAGGGTGAGGCCCAGGCTTCTGTACCATCTGCCAGGTGTGCTGCTAGGTTGAGGACCTCTGAGACAGGAGGTGGCCCCAGTTCAAATGTGCAGCAACAGGAGCTTGGCCAGCAGGAGCAGCATGACGGAGAGGAAGAAAGGAACACAAAAGGTGCCAAGAGGAACAAAACACTATTACATATAGGGAAAGAGGCAAGAGTCAAGGACACCGGCAAGCCTCGCCTTGCGTCTGGAGAGCTCCACTCCCTTCATGTACCAGGGAAGTAGGGCAGGCGAGCCAGGTGGGGCTGGGGGCTGGGCCCGGGCTCCTCCAGCCAGCAATTGTGGAGATGTGAGAAGAGAGCTGGGAGAGAGAAAGCAGGGCTGAAGAGAATACCAGGGAATCATCAGCAGAGATGGAAGTTGAAGCTGTGACCATGAGTGCAATTTCCAAGGGAGTTTGAAATGAAAAAATGAGAGTGAGGAAGAACAGAACCAGGGCTGCCAGGGACAATCATAAAGAAAGAGTGGGGTAAAGAGACCCAGGCAGTGATCAGAGCAGCAGAGGAGGCTCCATAGTACAACCTAAAAGCCCGGTCTGTGTGTGGGGGGATGACGGAGTCACATGCTGCTGAGAAGGTAAAGAGAAGGATGACTAAGAAATGATGACGGATTAGAGGCCATCGATGACCTTTGAGAAAGCAGTTTCCAGGGTGCAGAAGGGGAGGGAGCAGACATCAGATGTCTGATCTGCCGGGGAGAGTGGGTGGGGAGGAAGTGGAAGCAACAGTGGCAGCTACCTTTTGGGGTCCCAGCAATGAAAGCAAATGGAGTGACGGCCTAGCAAACGAGACAGGCCCGAGCCACCCCAGCTCCTCCACTGCCTTCATACATTGGACAAATTATCTAACCTCCTGTAGACTCAGTTACCTCATTTATAAAATAGGTATAATAATGCCTACACCGAAGAGTTGGGAGGATTAAATGAAATGGAGGAAACGTTTACTGCCTGGCACATAGTTAGTTCCTAAACTTGATATAAAAATGAATGAATAAAGATGTAAAAGAGCTCTGGAATCCTACTTTCCTACAAAATGCGTTGCCAGGTAAAATAAGGACTCAGATAAACTTTAATTTCAAAATAGAAATAATTTTTAGCATAAGTATATCCCAAATATTGCATGGGCCAAACTTGCACTAAAAAGTTATCTGTTGTCTGTATTGCTTTTCTATTGCTGCTGTAGCAAATTACCACAACCTTATTGCCTTAAAACCACACAAAGTTATTGGCTTACCGTTCTATAGCTGAGAAGTCTGACATAGATCTCACTGGGCTAAAATCGAGGTGTGAGCAGGGCTACCTTCCTTTCTAGAGGCAGCGGGGGACCATCCATTTTCTTGCCTTTTCTGGCTTCTGAGGCCATCCACATTCCTTGGCTTGTGGCCTCTTCCTTCATCTTCAAAGCCACAATGTTACATCTCTCTGATCCTTCTTCCTTGGTCACATCCCCCTCTGATTGCAGTTGGCAAAAGTTCTCCACTTTGAAGGACTCATTTGACTAGATCAGGTCCTCTTGGATAATCTGGGCTATTCTTTGCCATTTCAAGGTCTGTATCCTTCATCACATCTGAAAGTCCCTTTTGCCAAGTAAGTTGATATATTCACAGGCTCCAAGGATTAGGACACGAACATCTTTTGTGAGATATTATTCTGCCTACTATATCGTTTATCTAAAATTCAAATTTAACTAGGTGTCCTATTGTTTGTTTGCTAAATCTGGTGACCTTATCTATAAGACTTTCTTTGATTAATTAGAAGAAAAAAATGCTAATTACCCTGGCCCTAGAACCTCAACTATACCTTCTTTCCATCTATGATTCCTCCATACGCATCTCCCTCCATACTGTGTTATGTTGTTAGGTTTGTGTTCGAGTTTACGGAAAAGACGTGTAGCTGTCTGTAAAATATGTGTGTGTATCTGTGTGTGTGTGTGTAAAGAGATATTCTACCTTATCTTGACTTTCATTAAGTCTAAATTAGACTTAGAGAAATTAGGAATGGAAACTAGAAACCATTATAGATATTTCAGACAGGGAAGGAATTTCATACAAGGAGTTGGATTCATGTGACGAAACTCCTATAAGGGCTGTGAAAGGTCAGGGAAAGCCACAAGCTTTCAAACTTCCTGCCAGCTTTCAGAGACAGAAAGTGTCAGGGACTTCAGGAACCCCTTGGTGATGATATCATCTGCTTCTAGCACTGACATGGATGATTCACAGGGAAATGTCTGGAAGCCAATACGAAATCTGGTATCTGCTAAAACCCACACGTCTGTCCTCTTTTGCAATGGAGCATAATGTGGCTTCTGCCTGTCTTGTGCCTTTTAAATCTCACGTCAGCATGAGATTGGGAATTCTTTTGGCAAAGATGCTGGGAAATGTAGTTTCCAGGCTTCCAGTCCCCGAGACAAGCTTGCATGTATAGCTAAAGAAGCAACCCCAAATGCTTCAAGGGAGAAAACTTTTGCCAAAGGAAGAGGCAAAATGATCACCAGTGCAGGGATTCCTGGTTATTGTAAAATACCCTAATCCCCAAGAGTTGTGTACCCATCTACAATTTTTCTTGTAAAACAGTACTTTGTTAATTTGTGGTGGCTATCCCGTTGCCTTCCAGGCTCAGCCTAGCCCTAAGATTTCACTGACTACATACTCTTGGCCATCAGAATTTTGTTTTTCCTGTCTAAGGTGGCAACGTGTAAAAAGAGAATGCTTGATAAATATGTTTTTTCCAGAGCTAATTCCTGAACTGTTAAGATATAACTGTTTTATTATCTTTTATTGCGAAACAAACTACACTCCAAAACTAAGTGGCTTAAAACAATAGTTCAGTATTTTTTCATAATCTGTGAGTTGGGAATTCAGGCGGGGCTCAGGCAGCTCTCTGCCCCGCAGTGTCGGCGGCTTCACGCACTCGGCTGTGTTCGGGTGGTGGCTAGCTGGGCTGAACGATCCAAGGCGGATTCGCACACCTGTGTGGTGCTCAGGTGCTCGTCTTGTGGCTTCTGTTCGCCCATGTGGCCAATTTAGGCTTCTGCACAGCACAAACTCAGGTAGTCATGCTCCTTCGCCATGTTTTGTATATGTTTATATATAAAATGCACATGTACTACTGATGATCTGTTAAATATCAGTGAAGTTTAATGCTTTTTATTTTTAATAAGCATAAATATAAACGGAAGATCTTATATTGCTTTTTTTACATGCCACTGTAGCAATCACGGGTCTGCCTTTTCGTTTAGGTTTCCTCATTGCTTTCCTGGGTTTGCTCATTAGCTCCCTACCCAAATCCCTTCTGCCTCCCCACAAGGTGACACAGGGATCTCGCTCCCTCCCTTTATCCTCTTCCTACTGTCTAGATTTTTTTTTTTTTTTTTGGATTTTTCATATATCTAATACAGCTTGCTTTGTTCCGCACTTCACAATAGGTATCTAGGAAATATTTACAGCATGTACTCAAAGCGGGGCATTGTGAGAGCTTAGGGCTTGTAGTTGGGTAAAGCAGATTTGTTCTTCTCTGTTAAGTGCTATCAGCTACACGTTTAGATCCCTGACACTTGCATAGTTGTACACAGATACTTAGGCACCCTTATCCCTCTAAAAATATCATTTGGGAATTAAACACTGATTAAAATTATTTGTGTTCTCTCATTGAGTGGAAGTTTGAAAATAATTTAAACTTACAGAAAGCAGGTGTGTGCCTCTTCATTTTTGTGTCTCCAGAGTTCTACCCCAGGGACTGGCGAATAGCAGGTGCTTCGTAAGTTTTGCTACACCAAAGCCTGGCCCTTGACGTTTAACCACCCCAGCATCTATTGCCTTCTTCTAGTTTGCAAGCTGAAAGGTGCCATCTGCTTTACAAATACTTACTAAGAAATTCTGGGGCACAAAATAGGTACTTTTTCTCATACAGAACTAAAACTCAAATCATCACGGGAAGGATCAGATAGAAGAAAAAATAGATTGGACATTGCACTTGTAAGTGCTCTATCCGTTTAGTTATGAGTACCAACCTATTTCCTTCTAGTTGTCACAAGGTGTGTGGGAGGGAGGAAGTGGAAGGGGGTAAGTAAGGGCAGAAAGATTTAAGTGACACACGCATATCTTGGCCAGGATGGTCTCCAAACAGGCCCCAGTAGAAAAGAAGAAGGAGCCCAACTTCCTTTTTAATCGGACTTGAAGCTGCTGTGTGCACAGCCCTGATGTCCAGGCTGCCTGCAGCCTCTTGATAGCTCAGGCAGAAGCCAGGGAGAAGCTGATAACGGGACAGGGGCCTCGGAAGCCTGTGGGCTGCCCGGGGCCTCCCTTCCGGGCGACTCTTGTGCCAGATGTGACACATTCCTCCTGGGCCTGAGCGAAGGCCTAGGGGGCCTCTCCCTTTCTCCATCTTGTCTAATTTAACACAGTTTCTGTCTGGCTCGCCTTGGCTTCAAAAGGGAGACTGAACAGTTTGCCTGCACGGCAGAGTCCTGTGGAACTCTCTCAGTATGTTGAAATAAGCACTGGAGGCAGCGAGTCAGGCGAGTGCCGGAGGATGAAATATGCGCAGGGGTGTGTGTGGGAGGGGGTTGGAAGGGAACCGGGCTCTGACTGGATGCTATTTGTTCCTTTCGTTCCAGGCTGATGTTCTTATTGTTTTTCTCAAGATCTTTTTCTCCAACAAATGCAAAAGCTAGAGCAGTACGGGGCCATCAATCTCTGCCCCTTCATACAAACAAATCCCGGGCTGCACTCTGTCTTCCTCTGCTAGGAAGCAACACCCCAGCTCACCTCCCGAGCTCCCCCCTGGGCAGGCAGGCAGGGGAGGGGTGTCTGCTCTGAGGCAGCAGCATCGGGGATTCTGCCATAAGGCACTGGATAGTTACCCTTATTGAAACTTGAGGGGAAATAATCAGGATATTGCTAAGCAGTTTCAAGCCTGTTTAGCAGAGGAGACCCTTCTTTCAGATTTTTCTGAGCTAAAGTCCATCTTCCCTAAGCCGGGCCCTTCTTCTGAGTCTCTGAGCTTCAGCCCCTCCCCTGTGAAATGAAAAGGTTCAAACAGAGGGTCTCTCATGCCCCTGGCTGCCTCGACATCCTACGACCCCATGACCTCCTAATGATTGGGGATGACAGAGGCCAGCAGACGCCTGGAAAATCCAAAAGACTAGAAAACCCCCAGATACATATTTTTACCTTGGAGGAGAATGAGCATGTGCTAAATAATGAAACCACACCATAAAGAACTGGCTCAGAAGGCTTCCGCATATCTCTATCCTGTCCCCTGAAATCCTGAAAATGCCTCTGCTCACCTTTCTAAAGGAATCAAATGACTGCTTCTGCATTGGCTGTGCTCCAACACCCCCCCGCCGCCACACACACACACACACACGCACGCACACACACACCCCTTGTCTTTCTCATTTGTCTGTCTAGTTAGCACTTTCTCTCACTGAGAGAATAATGCTTGGTTTAAAAGACCTCTCTGCAGAAAAGTTCAAGAGGAAGCAGAGAACGTAGTACTATCAACTAGGTTTGAAAATAGCCAAGGTGAGACATACAGTAACACCATGCCATCTCTCATTTTACAGCCCTGTGTAGGCCAGGTATCACTATCCCCACTTTACAGATACAAATGCTGACCCAGAGAGATAATTGAGTTGCCTGAACTTTCAAGGCCACTGAAAAGCAGAACGAGGACTGCAAACCAAGCCTTCTGATTCTTCAAGCCCCATCCACAGGGCTGTTTAAAATATGAATCCTCATTCTGGAGGAAATGGCTTTACCTGCTGTGTTTACCCGTTTCTGGATGGAGAGGGTGGAAGAGTGACAGAAGCAAGGAGATGTCACCTCAGAGTCAGAACTCTCTTCCAAACCATTTGACTCTTGCCCTGCTATGTTCCAAAGTCGCTTCTGTTTCCAGGGTTTGCCCAGAAAGCCATAATCAGTAGCTCCTTTTGTCATATGTGACTACTCAAAAGTGTGCGAGCAGAGGTGATCATCCAACCCAAGGTTCAACTTTCCAGTGTCGAGAGGATAAAGCTGTGGCATTCGTGGGGTTATCCTGTTGGGTGGGACACCCCCTAGAGGAGCATCACCTTACAGCCATCTTCCCTGCTCTGGCCCCGTCCTTTAGTATCAATAGTCGTAGAGATGTTGAAGCTCTTGCTACTGACTCATGAGACTATTTCATGTTTAATGTGAAACAAAGAGAAACTAAGAAACTTGAACTAATTGGAATATGAATTAGGAAAATATTTAGGTGTTCTCATTTATTCTAATTCAATAAGAAAAGGCATAGGTTCAGTTCTGATTCTGCACTATTTTTATAGGTGGATTTATGGGGAAGAACCCATTTTGATTTGTTTCAAAATTCAATTAAAAATATTGCTGATTGGTTTTATTTGGGGTTCATGTCAAGGTTTTTCTTCACAGTTTTATTTTGTTGAGGCCTTGGGAAGGTCTGTGAATATCTGGAGTGTGAAGTAGATCTGTTAAACAAAAACAAAAACAAAAACCTCAGGAATGCTACACTTTTTGTGAAAAGTACTGAACAATAGGCTTCTGATGTTCATTATTTAAACAAAATGAACTGAAAGAATGTTTGTCAGTCCACTTTGGAATGAAGAATTCCAGATCCTCCTTTTTCAAAGTTTTCAAAATCATCTCCTTTACAATGATTTTTTATACACAAAGCACACCATTTCACCCTCTGAAAACTTAACTGATGTGAACTTTGAACTAACGTGGCAGAAGCAGTTTCCCGTTCTGTGTTTTGGAGGGATTGGTGGGGGAAGTTTTCAGGGAGGTCACATCGAAAAGTCTGAAATACCCAAGAGTATGTGAGCAACGCTTTTCCTGCAACTTGGAGAAATGGAAAACTGAAGAGCAGAACACAAAAGAGATGTGTCAGCAGAAAATTCTGTTTCAGGGGTGTCCCTACCCCTCACCAAATGGCTAATTTTTAGCGGAGTTTGAGGATTATATTACTTTGCCAAAAACAGTGTAGTGGTTTTGAGTTCTTTTAATGTCACTGGTAATTTTAAGTGTTTCTTCCCTACTTGGTTAAGTGGCTCTAACCCACTGTTTCTAAGCCACGAAAGAGTTCAATCCAATGCCCTGGAAAATGAACACTTCCCTTCGGTTCTCACCTTTCTTCATCACTCACCCACACACTGCCCTGATGGGAGCTTTCCCATTCCTTTTAGTCTTCACCCCAATAGAGCTGGTTGTTTGGATATTATAATTAAATGAATTGTTTCATTTTTGTTCAAATTCATTTAATCTCTGAAGATGTGGATTTACCAAATGCCTATTAAAGTAGCGGGTTTTAAATAAAATGGATTCCAAAGGCTTTTCTATCTATGCCTCAGTTTCCTCATCCAAAAAAATGGACATAGTGACAGGACCTCCCTGAAAGGATACTGAGAGAATTACAACTGGAAAATGCCAGTAAAGCCCGAGTAAATGTCTGGTAAGCAAACAATGTGACCATTGTAGGTCCAGACAGGTACCTTTCATTCTTTGGACCAGGGCTTGGCTGGACTGGTGGGGGCAGGAGGACCCTACAGCTCTGGGAGGAGGTGGGGAGAGAACTCAGTAACCCACTCTTGGGGAAATTTCCAGTCTCCCTCAGCTTGTCACAACCACAAAAATGTGTTTTCTCTTTCAGATGAAGAAATAAAGAGGTGCTCCCAATCTTCGCTTCTCCTTTGTCTAGTCCCAAGCTCCACACTGGCCCCATCTTCAAGGCGGAAATTTAACCTTTCTCCTTCAAGTCAACTCAAATAGTTGCATTCAAGTAGCAGACAAAATCCAAGCTTCTCTTCACTTTTTAAATTTTAAAAAATGTAGTGGTCAAATACACATTACATCAAATTTACCACCTTTGCCATTTCTAAGTGTATAGTTTAGTAGTGTGACGTATGCTCACATTGTTGTGCAACCAATCTCTGGAACTTTTTCATCTGGCAAAACTGAAACTCTGTACCCATCAAACAACCATTCCCCATTCTCCATCCATTATAAGTCTGACTATTCCTGATATCTCACTAACGGAATCCTACAGTATGTGTCTTTTTGTGACTAGTCCTTTTCACTTGAGCATGCTATCCTCAAGGTTCATTTGTTGTAGCATATGTCAGAATTTCCTTCCTTTTTAAGGCTGGATAATATTCCATTGTATGTGTATTTCACATTTTGTTTATCCATTCATCTGTCGATGGACACTTGGGTTGCTTCTACTCTTTGGCTATTGTGAATAATGCTGGTATATGAACACGGTGTACAAATATCTGCTCGAGTCCTGGTTTTCAATTCTTGTGGGTATATACCTACAAGTGTAATTGCTGGATCATAAGGTAATTTTTTGTTTAATTTCTTGAAGAACTATTTCCATATTGTTTTCCACAGCAGCTGCATATTGTACATTCCCAGCAACAGTGCTCTCTTCACTTTTAAGAGGTGGCCTCTCTTGCAGAAGGAGAGAGACTCTGGGTAAGACTTGCACCTAGGAATAGAATAAGATCAATCGGTCTTGATGCGTCGAAGTGCTCTGTGCCAGCACCACCTTGCCAGGTGACATGAGTCACAGGCTTCCTTCCCATTGTCATGGGGGGGAAGAAGTGACAGAGGGGCCTCGCAGGCAGCCTGGGATGCTATACGTGTTTGCAGCTCAAGGAGGGACGTATCTCTCCTGTGTTCTCTTTCCGTACTTCTACTGCCAAGGCACTTCTGACACACACCCACCTGCACCCTCTTCCAGGATCTGCTTCCATTTTGCCCCAGAAGCTACTTTTCCCTTTTTGGTTTTATTTCTTAGTATCTGAAAATGGTCTAGCCAAAAATTTTTATTTTATTATTCTCATATACTCATGTCCATGTTGAATAGGGAAAATGAGGAAGCTAACTGCTGTCCCTCTCAGGAACTCAGCCAGTGCCAGACCAACATGGAATTAGGATGCCTGGACTTAGGACCTATGCTTTGTCCACAAGATTATCCAACCTAAAACAAGCACCGGAACTTTCCTGAGATTCCAGCCAGCTGGACATAAACCAAGATCTAACATACAAGAGGCAAGATCTGTGATCTGCTTTAGGATTTCACAGAATGAGGATCAATGAATCAAACTTACGCCCTCCCCTTCAGATCTCCACCTGGGGGTGGGGGGGAATCTATTCTTACCCTAGGCTTGATGCTTAAGAGGCAGACAGCCTGTGTGTGCATTTCACCACCTGCTGGCTGCGTGGCTGTGAGCTCAGGACTTCACGTCTTTGTGCCTCAGTTATCGTCCTCTGTAAAAGGGAAACAGGATTTGTACACCTTGTAGGGTTCATAGCAGGCTTACTGTCTGGCAACAGTAAACACTCTTGACAATAGAGGCTATTGAACACCCTAGCATGAAAAAAGAAAAGGATCTTCAAAATTACAATTTAGTTCAACATTTAGGTTCCTGTTAACAAGTCCAACTCATTCTCCGTTCTGCATCTTTGTTCAAGCTGCTTGCCTCTCCATGCTCCTTCTCCCAGACTTCTCTTTCTCCTTTTGTTCTTCCCAGGTTTAACTCCCCAGGCCCAGAGAGTTCTCCCTTGCCACATCTCTTACTTGCTATGCTCATTCTTGCTATTCCTTTTACTGTGTCCTCCTCTACTCTTAATCCAGAGCTCCAGAACGATTTATTTTGTACCAGCCACGAAGGCAGGTACATTGCCAGGCACAGGCTGGAGACACCGTGCATACTTGCTGAAGGATGCAGAATGCCTGGCCTAAACAAACCCGCTTTCTTAGAAAAGTTCCTGCTTAGAACAAACCACCTCGTGATCACTCGAGTGAAATCTCGGGCTGAGCAGCGTGGTGCGCCCATCTTGAGCACAGGCCTGTGAAATCTGGGAGGCAGGCGTGTACTGCGTGCAGAGGCATTCCAATAATATTTCAGATGCAGGGGACAGGCGGGCTGCTGTGACTCACGGCCCCAGCGCACACGTCTCCAGGCAGGGGGCGTGGGCGGGGACGCTCACCGGGGCGGGCCGAGGGGGATCACCTGCCCCTGCCCTGCAGCCAGGGCGCAGACCGCACAGACACAGCCCAGCCGGAGGCGCGCGCCGCGGCAGCCACACTGACTCACACAGGAAGAAGGCGAGAGGGCCATGACCAAATTTGAAAGCAGCAAGTCGCCTATGTCAGGGAAGCCCTTAGAGAAACAGGAAGCATGATCAGCTGGTACCAAGCTCAGAAAAGGAAAATTCGACATGTCTTCATGTCTTTGTTGTTGCTGAAGTTTATCAAGATGAGCGTCTGCTGAACCCACCACTGCGGTTCTGAGAAGTCAGAGTCAGCCACCACCTCCCAGGGGCCCCATAGTCAGAAGGCACTAGCTTCTGCAAGGGCTGCCGGAGGGGAAGCTTCCTGGGTCCTGGTGCGGGTCCCACCCTCATGCGTAATTACTATAGCAACCATTTATTGGCTGGGCCTCTGCTTTCAGTTTTGCGGGTCCAAAGGCTGGCCAGCTGGGGGCAGGGTACTCTGCTCCCAAGACAGGGGCCCAGGCACCACCCCGGAGGAAGGGGCATCTTTTTCTAACGTGTCTTTCCAAAGGACACCTTTTTCTAACTAGCACAAAGATATCCTGCACACTAGTTGCAGCCCTGTTTGCTGAGCATTTATATGCCACACTCTGTGTTAAGATTGTGGTACACATTGTCTCATTTAATTCTTACAACAATACTAAGAGACAGGTTCTTTTATTACCCCTCTTTTACAGATGAGGAAATATAAGCACAGAGAGGTAGAGTAATCTGCCTACCACTACACAGCTATTTATATCAGATTTGAAATTGGTACACAGGCCATGCTGACTCCTAATATGATTTTGTTTAGAACTAACTGATGATGATGATGTTAAGTCTTAGGTAGTTGAGGATGCCCTATGTTCTCACTGGTGTCTCAGTCAACCTAATGTGCTTCTGGGGTGAGCAGAGAATAGTGGAGTGTTGGGGAATTCTTGGAGAGGTTGGCTCCACCCTTTTAGAGCCAAGCTGCCCCAGGACCTACCTGCAGCCAGGATGAGGCTTTGGTGTCCCTAGCTGAGTACAGGTGTGAGTGGGAGGTCCTCAGACTGCACAGGGTGAGGAGCCCCCCTAATGAACAAAGGCTTGCCATCACCCTGTTCCCTCAACACCCTGAGTGTGGTGGACCTTCCTGCTATGCAGGGAATTTATATATAATCTCTAGGTAATGACTGACAGGATAACTTGCCACTCAAACGGAGTTGCCACTTCAAGAGAAAAAGCAACGTTTAGTCCAGAAGTTGTAAAGCATCAGTGACCATAAAATCATATTCTCAGCCCAGGAGTTGGCATGCTAACAAGTTCCCCAGGCGATTCTGATATCAGTAGTTCTTAGGACTATCCTTCCTAAAACATTGCTTTGGGCCTTTCATACTATGGGATGTAGGTCACCATCCCAGCTAAATAAAATGGGAGGAGCTGACACTGAAAGTCCCTTTGTCAAATGAAAGCTAACCCTAGTGATTTGGCTCACCACCGTGTCTTTTAACGATTATCATTTTATTTTTGAAAAGGAACTGGAAAGTTTGCTTGCAACAACCTCAGGTGAAGGTTCTGGGGGTGGGGACACCTGTCATGGCATGAATTACCCTGAGGAAAAGCATAGGAAGACGATATTTAAGTTTGAGTGGCCTGGGCCATATTTTGGGGGCCCAGTGGTTCTGCAAAACTAAAGATTTTCATACATAAAAAAGATTTGGAAAATGAGAACAGAATAAGGATTTGTGTTTCAGACAGGCAGTTTACACCTCTGAGTTCAGACATGGAAGGTTCTTCAGGCCAGATGGTGAGGTGTTTTCACTAGTTTCTCACCCAGACTTCCTCCTCCTTACAAAAGTAACAGACATGGCCTGGGTTATGATTTGAAAAGCATCACAAAGGTGTGTGGCCCAGTCTCTCCAGTCTGCCTAACTCTTCATCCTTCTGTGGCTTTCCTTTGGCTCTGGAAGCATTGGGAACAGTGAGATTGCCCACCTGAAGGGCTAAGTCCCTGAGAGGGTACACCTCACACACTTCGTCATCTGCTGTCTTAGCATGCTTGCTTATAACCCCCAGCAGCTAGCTGAGAGAATCAAGACAGGTAAGGAGGCAACACCTGGATAATGTGATGGGAGGGGGTTAATGAGATCGCACAGGACTCCTGGGCAGGGATGGTTTCACATGCCAAAGGCCAGGTCTGCTCACTCACTTCATCCTTACTCCCTTCATCCTTACTATTAGAGCTGGAACTGTCCCTATCCTCCCGCCAACTTGCCTGTTACTTAGATTCAACACTCTCTAATTAAAAGTCCAAACAGCTGACTACATCACATAGTTTGGCTTCTTGCTGTTTCAAAGGAATGAGGGCATGTGTGTGTGTGTGTGTGTGTGTGTGTGTGTGTGTGTGTAAGGGGCATGTTGGGCTCTATAGCTGCAGATGCCCTCCCTTTATGTACCTCTTGGGCTCTTTCCTGGCTCCCCACCCCCTCCCCAGTTTGGACAATCCCAGGAACTGCATGGAGAAGAGATAGCTGGCTATGGACCTCCTCACCTTGGGCAGACAGCTCTGAGGTAAAAAGCTGAAGCTGTAGCCAATTGTCCTTAGAAAGGAGCTGCCTCCCTGCAAGATGTAACATCCAGACCTCGACCACCTTGCAGCTCCCCGTGTTTCATTTGTCAGGTTAGCCAGAGCCACAGCAGGAAAAAGTAAGGAAGGCCAGGTTCACTCTACTTCCCTCCTAGCTGGGGGCAGACCTTCGGGCTCACAAAACTTGTTGGCAACAAAAGTAGACAGTGAAGTTGGGCAAGGGACAGCCTCTTTGGGCCTTAGTTCTCTTAAATGTAAAGCAAATCAGTTGATCACAGAAGTTCCTTCTGGCTCTAAAGTTGTATAACTCTATCAGATGTTACCACTGTTAATCTGGCACACATTTAGAGATGTGCATATGTAGAGAGACATTATATAGGTGTTTAACTTACATGAATTCAACTATACAAGTTCTGTCTCTTTTACATACTTAAAAATAAAAATGCTGTAAAATTATATTTTATGTACATATACACATTATATATTTATAAAAACATAATACCAGGCAGGGTTATACGCCCCGAATCTTGTATAATTGTACTTTATGAGTGACTTAAGGGTTTTTCTAATTTACCTTTGATTGCACCTGACTTTCGAACCTAACCCCATAGAAAGTGAGATCCCACCATAATGATTACTGGGTTGCTAGGGAGGCAGTGGATCATAAGGTAAAGAATGTGAGTTTTGACCTGGGTTTGAATCCTGGATTTGAATCTCCACTTTGTTGTGTATTAATTGTGTGATCTTGGACAGTTACTTAAGCTCATGCAACCCCAGTCTCATTATCATCAAATAGGAAGAATGATGTCCACCTCACAGGATTACTGGGAAGATTAAATGAAATAGTACATGTGACACTTATTATACATGATGCAGCCCACACACATTTACATATCTAACATTATTTTATACAGCAAAACCAAGCATTCCCGTAGCCATTTATGTAAAACAGAAAGCTTCTCTGATGCATCTCTAAAGAGGCATAGATCACCCTTTCCCAGGATGTGCTCCAAATTTAGCAGAAGTTTCTGTGGCCATAGCAATTTGAAACATTGTACATGTTATATACTTCTCCTCGAGAATCATAATATATTAGCATGTTAAAGGGTATGAGAAGTCCCACAGCAAAAACACTTGCTAAACTTGATTTAACTCAGTTTCTGACATGTTATATCCTCTAATGCTTATTAGTATTATTCATGGGACCAGATCCCCACAGTCCAAAATACACTTTGGGAAATATTTCCAAGGTGCACAATTTAAGAGGGCCTTGGTTATGGTGGACACATGTTCCTCAACCTTCCAGGAGCCCCTGGCTAGGCAGATGGGCTCCTGTGTAGCTGTTGGTATCAGCACAATGAAGATCAGTATTTCTGGGTACCACTAGCATCAGAATCACGTGGGATGCTTTACAAAAATCTAGTTTCCTTGGCTTCTCCCCAAAGCTGCTGAATTGGACAAGGGGGCCAGAAGTGGGCATTTTAAATAGGCATCGCA
This sequence comes from Propithecus coquereli, assembly GCF_000956105.1. Taxonomy (NCBI): domain Eukaryota; kingdom Metazoa; phylum Chordata; class Mammalia; order Primates; family Indriidae; genus Propithecus; species Propithecus coquereli. The sequence goes on along the minus strand of NW_012155284.1, from coordinate 11,914,355 downwards.
AGCATCCAACTAAGTTTGAGATGCACTGGGTGGGTGTTTGGAGTTAAATTCGAGCAAGTGGTAGGAAGAAGATCTCACATACTTCTCCATATCCAAGTTTCTAGAGCTGATTTAACATGTGATTCATGAGATTAAAAGGAATCTTCCCTACGTCTTCACACTGGAAGCTCTAGTGAGCAGGGCGAAGGGCTGCTGTCAGGCATAGTTTAGGGTGGCTTCCTTTGATCAAGTTGCTTTCCTCTTTCAGCTTGCTGAGACCCTCGCCCTCAGGGAACGGGCTTCTTGATCTCTAAAGGAGCTGTTTCTGCCAAAGGGTGGTGTCACCTGGGAAAACCGCACTCTGTGGCCTGACTCCCAACCACACACTCTACACAGAAGCACTCAGGGGAGGGGTTGCATTGAAGGAAAAAAGCCATGGAAAGCCACGAAGGGCCACAAGCAGCCTCAGGGCTGGAGGTATGAAAAGGAACAGGATGCCCCTTAATTATAAGAGGGGTAGATTAGAAGTGGATTCTATACTTAAGATCCTTCCTGGTATTGCTGCTCTTAGTAGTAAGAGTCTCCTTGAAAACATCATGGGCTTAAGGCCTTGCCCGAAGCTTTTGGAATGTAAATGAGTCTTTCCAGGGGCTACATAAGCCCTGTCTCCAGTTTTAGATGCAGCCAAGGTCTTCAAGGTCGTGGGCCTCCTGACCCCTCAAAATGCAAACTCATACCTTTAGCGTTAATCTGGGAGCCTATCTCAAGATGTAACTGTCTCTTGAAGAGAAAGATGTTCTATTGTTATTTCTTCTGCTTTGCTGCATAAATCATATAAAATTTCATCCTGACTTTGCAGCCTCTTGCCAGCTACCTCTATGCATATGCTCTGTTGTGTGCACTCAACAGTAAACCAGTTGTCTTTCTTTCCACATTGATGTGGAGAGATCTCTGTTGGTTAGACTTTTGATTCCCTAACAGTAGGAACAGCAGGTTGAACTTCAACTGTCCCATTCCAAGCAGTAACCAGAGGTTTCTTATATTATGAAGACAGGGTAAATTCTACCCATGGGAGCTTTCCGGGGGGCGATGGGAGGCAGGCAGGAGCTTGAGAGGGTGGAGCACATTGAGCAAGAGCATTTGGAGTCATGGGGGCAGTGAAGACCCTGCCGGTGTTGCCCCTGCCTCTCTGCTCTTCATTGAGGTGCTTCGCTGAGCCTCCCTCCCATTAAGACCCACTTCCACCTCTTCATAAGCTCTGGCTCCTTTTTCTTCTTCTCGAGGGAGGGGTGAAGCAGTGCAGGAAGCCATAATAGGAAAGCCACGAGGGCAGGCATGCTACCTGGGGACAGCGCCATGTGCGGCTGGCCAGGAGCGGCCGGCGTGCGGGCTCCGTCTGGCTTCCTGCGCCGGTGCGGCGTCTACCGCAGGGGCTTCCCAATCCTCAGGCTCCACTCTTGCCCTCATTCCAATGCTGCCTGCTGTGGCCCAGCACCAGAAAATGAGCAGTATGTTTAACAAAGTCAGAATAGTTATTGGTGATTCACAGGAATTTGATTCCCCTCCAGAGATGATCTGCTCTGTAAAATGCAGAGGGAAGCAGGGAGGCCGGGGCCTTCAGGCACTCCCCTGCCGTTGGCCTCTGGCCTCTTTAAATGCCTGTCAAGCAAAATTTCTGGCTGGATCATAAGGCTTTGGTTGAAAAACAGGAGATTGATATGTGGGGGCAGGGAAAAATGATTTTAAAATCATCACAATCTTGATCAAATGTACTAAGTAAGCTTCCCTTGCAGAGTGATTATCTGATCAGACCACCCTCAATCCCACCTCCACCTCACTCCGCACCACACGCACTAGCTGTTACTTTGCTCCATTTGGCAGGACACGGGACAATTGGCCAGCTCTCCACATAAAGGAAGGACTTTTTTTCCTTTGATCTAACATTTCCCTTTAAGGAGCAGAAAGAAAGAATGATCAGTGTCTCACGTTCCCATGACTCTTGTCCACTTTCCATCGGGCACCGTGCACACCTGCCAAGCAGAGCTCAAGCGACACTTTCCGACCACCCTCATGTTCCAGCTGGCCCCCTGATAGCTGTATCTGCATAGCCATCTTGAGTTTCTCTCTGTTCCCAGGTTATCGTTGACACAGTGACCCATTTTACCTCTTTCTGTCCAGAAGTGGCTGTTCCTGAGGGGGAATGAATCACTTTGTATTCATAACAATGTAGGCAGTCCCCAAACATCAGACACTTTCCACTTGTTCAAAGTCCTTGAACAGGCTTTGAAGGAAACTTAACGAATAGTTACCCCTGGGTTAACACCTGGTGTGAAGCTGCATAGCCTGAAATATAACTTTACAAACCACTTCAAAGTGGCCAGAGACATGTTTGGAACACACAGACCATTTCCTTCTAACCACCACGGCATATTTCCTTCCAGCTGAGCAATGAGCCCTGATGTACCAGCAGAATTCCAGAGATTTCCTCATTTAGCACAAAGCTGCCATTTTTGTCACGGCTCAATATGATCCCTCTCACGAGTTGGCCCAATGTTACCGTATCTAACAAATCAGGTATAAGCTGGTTTCCTCCCAGAAGAAGGAATTTGCCTTGATTTTCTGTACCACACGCAAGCGAGCAGTAATTTATACACTGCCTGGAAACCAGTAGCGCAAACACTGATAAGTAAATGTGCAGTTGAAGCCAAACGCCCCCTGCTATTCATGAAAGGAACTTGGATGCCCACTCTCAAGTGTCAATCATCTTGAATCATGCTGCTGTCGAACTTAACTAATGGTTTTTTTCGAAGTAGCATCTCCCATTTAGCCAAATGATACCTTTGGGCAGGTTATTCCTTTAAAATATTGTTCTATATTTGAATAGAAAATAAATGTGAATAGATGCAAGTCTGTTTGGGTGGTTGGTTACATAGCCAGGGTTAAGTGTTTGTATTTCAAGTTACTATTTTTAATCAAAATTTTTCCAATAATTATAGCCTAAAGGAAACCACAGCACAAATTTTAACCAGAAATTTACTCACCGTAATGGATAATTACCAAAGAATAAATATAGTGTTTAGGAAAAAGAAAGAAAGAACAGTGACACTGTAAAAGCTGTCAACTTCGCAAAGCCAAACCTCTTTCCCCAACTCTCCTCCTCCCTCCTAAGCCAGGAGCTCAACAATCTTCTATACTTCCCCTCTGTTTCTCTCTATCCAAACTTGCCCACTGGAAAAGATCTGAAAGTCATTTCCATCATGGTATGAATGATTGATAACTTAAGTCTTACATGTTTTCAGATTATCCATTTGTTTTAACAGACTGGATAATGCTTTCATCTAAAGAAACAAGCTCTAACAGGAATTTTAGCAGCCAGACCATAGGTAAGGGATGGTTTTTGTTAGCAAGGATGGTGGCACTGAGGGTATGTCTTCCCAACCCAAGTGAGATTGTAATAGCATAGAAGTTGCGAAGCTGTTAATGAAAATTTATCAATAAACATGAAATAAAACTACACGTTTGACAATTATATTGTTTCTAAAAAGCTGTAGTATTCTAGGACTCTCAGTGGCCTCACCAAATGAAGTCAATACGAAGTATAAGATTTGGACATTTGGGAAAATGAGCAAGAATGAACATTGAGCAGATAAACAAATACATACTTTTAAAGAGTTTACTACAGTCTTACGTTAAGGGGATAGAAGCAGAATGGGGCAGAGGTTCTTGGAGGACCTTAGAGTTAGAGCTGTGGTCCCCAACACCTGGGCTGTGGACCGGTACTGGTCCATGGCCTGTTAGGGACTGGGCTGCAGAGCTCGGCTCCCCCTGCCCCCATGGAAAAATTGTCTTCCATGAAACCAGTCCCTAGTGCCAAAAAGGTTGGGGACCGCTGCCTTAGATAACCTGGGAATTGTGGGACCATGGGACCCGAGACCATTGCTTTCAGGTGCTCCAGACATTTGAGAAGGAAGGAACCTTAGGAAAGGCTGTAATGATAGGTAAATAGCAGGTCACAGAGTGACCTTTTGTGAACATAATTGCAGAAGGTATTGCTCTCATGATAAAAACCAAACATGTCAAAGTTGTAAATAATCAGCCCCTGCCTACCTCTCATCTCTCTCCACTACCTCCCACAACCAGTCCTTTGTGCTCCAGCCAAGGGTCTTTGCACCTGAATCTCCCAATCCGAAACACTCTTACACGCCCCTCACCTCCTTTAGTTAACTCTTGCTAATCCTTCAGATCTCAGTACAATGGTTACATCCTCTGAGCAGCCACTCTGACTCCTCAGATTAGAAAAGCTTCCCTGCTCTCGCAGATCCTTTACTTTGCCTTAAAAACCTCTGATCCTAGTTTGTAATCATGTGTTCATATGACAGCTGACATGTGTCCGTCTCCCCCACTGTTCTGTACACACCACGAAGATGGTAGATTTTGTGTCCCCAGTGCCAAGTACATGATATGTGCTCAATAAATATTAATTGTGTAAATTAATTAACAATTTTTTCATCAAGGCAGCTCAGGAGAATCAACAAGCTCTTTAGCCTTGAGCAAGTGGCTTAATCTCTCTAAACCTCAGTTTCCTTATTCTAGTATGGCATTAATAGTAGTACCCATGTCCAAGATTGTTTTGAGGATTAAATGAAATAATGTATGCAAATCATTGAGTATAAATCTGGTACATGAGACACAGTAAATGTTTTTTATTGTTATTACTGTCACTACTTACCTCTTTGCACCAGCTTTCTCATCTATAAACGGATGGGTTTGAAGGTTCCTTCAGGCTTTAAACATGCTATGACTCCTACCTATTCCTAAAAGAAAAGGTCTTTGTTCTCTGGATTTGTCAATCTGGCAACTTTAACAATCAATATATTAACTTTTTTTCCAGTAAAAAAATTCTACAGAAACCAGCAATGATTCATCAACTTGTAATAATATGCATTTAAGAGATGGCTATAATTATTTTATGAACTTGCATGTAATGTACCAAAGTCATCCTTCTTCTCAGGAGATTCTGGGAAGTGGGAAGAGAGGGTACTTTGGAACGATAAAGCTCCTTTTTCATCTGCATTCTAAACAGGGTGTGTTTTTTCCTTTTGATGATCTAACAGCAGGGTAGATATATATGCCTTTACTTAAAAAAGACAAAACCAGAAAACCAAAAGTAAGATATTTATATTGCACAAGCCAAAATATTAAACAGAGACCTGTGTTCCACTCTGCAACTTTCTAACATTATTATATATCTTTCCAGATTTCAAACCACATGAAAGAAGTAATATTCATTACTTGGTAATTGGATAAATTATGTATGACCTTTCACTTTGAATGAAAAATATTATCTTCTGTGATCTTATAATATGTACTCAAGAGTTTTATGTCCACTTTATGCATGAGAAAGTTGAGGCTTCAGGAAGGAAAATACCTAAAAATCACCCAGCTAGCCAGGGCTGAAATCAATGCCAAGAAGGCACCAAGGTTTGGACCTCACGATCAGACACCCTACTTCCCCCTGCTACCTGCCAAGTCCCGTAAGTGTGAGCTATGCTTCATGTTTGTTTCCCATAAATACATCCTTATTGATAATGTCAATAAAGTAAATTTCATCACTCACTTGGAATGGCTCCCTCTTCATCCTGGCAGTGTTTTGCCTTCCAGAAGAACAGAACAATGCACCATAGTTTCCAACTGCCTTTCATTTGCCACTGGGACCTTTGCTATTTGGGTCATACTTCCGCCTTCCCAGACCTTAGCAAATAAAATAGCTTGGTCCAAATAATTGTCTCTGTAATGGAGGGAGTTGCAATGGTAAGCACCTTTTACCCAAATTCCTGTGTTTTTTCAGTACTATATTTTAGGTTGACCCATACTGTCTAAAAATGTTTCACTGACATTTGAAGCTAGAGGGGGACAAGGTGTCAAAAAAAAACAATTATTAAAACCTACAACCTGTGTTTATGTAAAGTAAAAAAGTTAGTGTACAGTTTACCAAGTTTTAAGTCTAGAAATTTATTGGACTTTCAGCACCTCAGTGAGATAACGAGGGCAGGTCTCATTATTCCCATTTTGAAGATGAGGAAAACGAGGTCCTCTGAGATTTTTTTACTTTAAATCCTATGCTAGAATTACAATACCACAAGGGTCCTGAGGACTTTATTTATTATTATTATTATTATTGCACTTACCATTCAAAACCAGAGGGGCATTTGCCTAAACTTCCATTCATACGAGCAAGCAAAGAAATCAGAATTGGAATCATCTGCAAAAACTTGCTTAAAATAAATTTACTTATTATTTTCCAGACATATTTTGGACAAGTTATTTTAAACACAATTGTATATCAGTAAAAGTCCACAGGAACAATGAACACTCCATGGGCTTCTAACTGAGAAAGTGAATTCAGAACAGACCTTGTTATGGTGTCAAAATGAAACAATGCCTGGGCAAGTTCCATTACTGTTCCACAAACAAAACTAAGGAAATGGGAGAAGAAAGAAGAAAAGTAAAGTATATTTATGTGCTGCAGGGCTAGAGCTCTGGCAGGAAATTCCAAGTGAGGGCTCTCAGCAGTGCCCTCGTACTTGACGCTGAGGTCATGGAGCCTCTGCATGACCATCTCCAGCCAGACATGCGATTGGCCACATCCACACACTGCAGAGGTTCAAAAGGCCTGGGCCTCAGTCAGCTTTCCCATGTCCCCCCAAATCTGGCTGTTCCATCTGCAAGGCAGCCTCCCTTCTTGCTCCCACAAGTCTTGTGGACTGCCAGTTTAAAGCAGGAAGAGCTGCTTCTCTCTCCTCACCCTTTACATCACCCCTACACAAATCATTCACTGATCCCTGTCTTAGTGAGTGTTTAAATAAGTGTTTGTTGCCCATTGACTGGGAATGGACAACTCAAAGAGACATGCTATGTGCCTGACACACAGCAGATGTTCCCAAACTTTATTACATAAGAATCACTTGGGATGCTCATTTACAATGCAGATTTCTGGATCCTATCTCTGGAGATCTATCTAGTAAGTAGGTTTGCGATCGGTCTCAAGATCTGGATTTTATTTTATTTTATCTTTAGAGACAGGGTTTCGCTCTGTCATCTTGGCTGGAGTACAGTAGCATGATCATAACTCACTGCAGCCTCAAACTCCTGAGCTCAAGTGATCCTCCTGCCTTGGCCTCCTGAATAGCTGGGACTACAGGTATGTGCCACCACACCTGGCTAATTTTAAACATTTTTTGTAGATGCAGAGTCTCACTATGTTGCCCAGCCTGGTCTCAAACTCTTGGAATCAAGTGATCCTCCCACTTGGCCTCCCAAAGTGCTGGAATTTACAGGTGTGATCCACCATACCTGGCCAAGATACAGATTTTAATCAAACATTCCTGGTGATTTTAATGTTGGGGATATAGGCTCATACTTTGAAAAATACCACAGCGATTGCTAAATAATTAAAAGAATGAATGAACAAGAGTATCATGAATGAGTGTCAATAGTTGAATAGTGTTGCCCCACTTTGCCTTATCATAAGAATCTTTGGGACCCTTATTAAAAATGTTGATTCCTAGGCCTGCCCCAGACCTAGTAATCATAATCCCCAGGGAAGGGACCTGGGGATCTAAATTATTAAACACATGCCCCAACTGAGTTTTCTGATGAGGCCCATTTGGGGAATATCACCATAGGCTGTGATCTCTATAGTTCCCACAATACTCACTTCCTATTCTTTGAAGCAGTAACTTCTGGGACTGCATCTAAGCAGGTACCCCAAATTCCTACTGTCTCAGTAAAACATCTTCACTGTAGTACCATTTTAGAGAAAATTGGACCTCTCAGCAATAACCCAAATGATACTTCTGGTAAGTAGCCTGTAACTTTGGCTCCAAATTGTTTTCCATAGGTGAGATTTCAAAATATTTAATAATTGATACTGCATAGGTACCAACCCAAGTGGATAAGCAGTATGTTGTAAACAATAGCATTTGCTGTCTAAATATCATCCCCTAGTATATTTTAAATGATAGTTTTTCAATAAGCCTAATCGAGCTTGTGAATACTGATGTATTTCCAAGATTCCCTTCTACCTTCTCTCTCCCACCCTCATTATAAGAGCTCGAGATTGGTAAATACCTCCAAGGTAATTCTTCATAATTTTGCCTGAGTTTGGTTAATATATTTTCCCCTGTTTAATTTGTTGCATGCTCCATGCCCTGACATCTTATTCCTTACCAGACCAGAAGTTTTCAAATGTGCAAGCCTATTGTGCCTGGGGAAAAATGTTGAACTTTTGCCTTTGTAATAAGATATGCTCCAATTACCAACTTTAGCAATTTAATATAGTTGAATAATAACTGAATGGGACACTTTGTCACTCAGTCATTATTCAAGCTCCTACAGGGGGTGGAATGAGGAGTTGCTGGAGGTCAGCCTATTCCTGGGGGAGCTCAGCCTCACAAATCAACACTCTGAGAATTTTTTTAAGAACAACGTTACAAAAAATAAATTCCAGGAAATATAAGTCAAACTATAGATTTACAAAATGGTATAGGAGCTCAAGTTCTATTTTAAAATATGGCACAGTGTTTAGCATTAAGAAAATTTTATCCATGGAAAGTGTGGTGGAGAGATAACAGTCACCTGGACAGTTCAATCTAAGAAGTGCTTTATGGGTGGAGATGATCCAGAGAGATGAGCTCATTTTCATGTCAGCCAGAGATATTAAAAATTTCCCTTCACCCTACATTGCATGTAACTTCATATTCAGAAGATATTCCAGTATCCATTACAAGCTTTAAGCACCTAAATCTTGCTTTGATGTGCATAAGACATTTCTGTGGAGAATTGCAAAGTCTCTTGTTTATATGCAAAGCTTGAGGAAGCCAAAGGCTTTTGTTTGTTTATTTGTTTTAGTCTCAGCTTTGCTTTTTTCACTTGTACTATAGGCCAAATTTTTCTGTATCTGGGACCAATGCACATTCACCAATTGAGAGACTATTACATGAGACTTTTAATTCATGTACTTGGCATGTGTAATGTGTCCTAGAATCTCATGAAAGTCAGTGAAGGAAAAACCCAGGTAGCCTGGCAGCCTCCAGGAACTAGTGTGTGGTCATTCAGGAAGGCTGCCTCTCCCTCTGGAATGACACTTGGTTGGGATGAGGTTGAGCCACAGAGTGTCGGGCCAGTGATGGCCACCTCAGTGTCAGGAGAGAAAGCAGCTCTCAGGAAGGATGTGGCACTTATGTGGGACATCCAAGCCCTGACTCCTTCGAGCCTACATCCTCATTTTACTCTCTGTGTGGACCTCACTACCAAAGAGGTCATAGAAGCTTCCTGACCTCATCTCTCTCCAGCAGGGGAAGGACCTTACCTGTGGCCTAGACCAGGACTGTCCTTCCCAAGGATGCTTAGAGGACTCAGAAGAGTTGCAGAAGTTCTGAAGAGTTCTGGAAGGTCCTGTTAGACACATACCCCTTTAGCAGAGGGCTGAAGGTCTCATGAGAGTGTCTCCTCATCATTCGCCTACTCGCTGCTCCTCCCCCACTTTATGCCAACCCTGCGGGCTTTGTAAGCAGTAAACCAGGTTGAGGGACCAACCACAGGTCAAGAAAAGATCCAGGTCTGGAACCTGGTAAGCTGAGTAAGGGACCACAAGGGGTTTTTATAATTGCTGATCTACTCTGTGACAGTGATACCTACTTCTTATTGATAGAGATTTTCATCCCTTCTGGAGCACTATGGGTACAAGTGCTTATAAACAGGGTGAGTGTTTAGTATAGTAGATGTGTTTCTTAGATAGTGGCACAAGTCCTAAAAGTCACCAGACACATCTCTCTCACATGGATACAGATATACATGGAAGAACACTTTTCTTAAATTACTAATTACCTCATATCAAGATTCTGGTTAGATGTCCCATGGCAGGAACTTTTCTCCAAGCCTGGCGAATGGACAGAAATCCAGATTTGCCTCAGATATCAGCTCAGGAGACAGCACTGCTTACCCAGACCCAGCGGTCCTGACGCAAAGAATATTCAGCTTTTGTTCCAGGGGAACCAGTGTCCTCCTTTCATCCCTGTCCTGACACACCAGGAACTAGGTGTTACAGAAAACAGATGGACCAGCTGCCCCATGGTGGAGCTACCAAGAGAAACTCTAAGCCACACTTCGGTAAATGGAAGCCTCCAGCACATGTCCCTTGGGAAGCATCTGGAAAGATCTTAGTCACTGTCTTAGCTGTGTCTAAGCTGCAGCCTCACCTGATTCCTCAGCTTCTCTCGAGGTGAGCCCAGGCTGGTGGCAACACTCCACCTTTATAGTCTGCACCAACCAGGATTCCCTCTGACCATGCCATCTTGCCATGCCCAGGGCACTCTCAGCCTTTGTTCCTGATTTTCCACACCCAACCAAGCCTCGGTCTAGCCCTCCCTACCTGACTATTCAGGCTGAACACATATCTGCTAGCCCACCCCAGACCCGTGCCCACCCTATCCTAGGCCCTCGTGCTGGCTCAGGGCTGCTGACATCTGTTGCACAATTGGGCACCATGGGAAACACATGACTGGCATCCACAAAGACAAAGATGGAAAATATGAGCCATCCGTTTGGCAATAATGTTGGCATCCTCCTCCCTTCGTGCTGCCAAGCCCTGACCAGAAAGATCTTGGCCTGCTTACTGCCCAATGCAGTCAGTCCAGACTCAGGGTGGCTCAGGTCATGGCGGGTAGAGCCAGCTATAATGAGATTTATACATGAAGGAAAATAACAGAGAGAGGGATCCAGACTCCATATTAGCTTGTGCCCCCCACACCCAAGCTAGGGGAAAAGCTAGAAAACCCTCATGAACTTAAACAGGGAAGTTGTTTTTTCTTTTTAACTTAGAAATTGATCAAAAATAAATATTATATTCTGGTTTTCTTTTTGATTTGGTTTTCACAGGAAAAACTGAATGTGTTTTCTGTACATGTAAAGCATATACAGTCTTTTTCCCAGGAATAAGAAAAGCAGGAAAATAGATGAAGAATATTAAGCAACTGGAGTAGGGTGTATGTTATATTATGGGGAATAGCTGTGTCATTGCTGCCTATGAAGTATTATATCTGTGACCCAAACAATTTCAAAACCCCTTTAAAGAAGCCAAAAAGAAAATTATGCACTTGTGTATACATTTATCTCATATTATCTTTCCCCCAAATCTCTCAAGTTAAATATTATGTCTCCCACTTTGCAAATGAAGAAACCGAGGCAACATCAGAAAGGCTAAAGGATTGCTCAAGGGCACAAAACTAACAAGTAATTGAATTAGGAGTTGATCCCAGTGCGCCAGACACCAAAGATCACAACTGTCAAGGATTGTCATTAATTGAGACAACTGTCTTCTCCCCGAAGTATACCAAAAGAAGTTTACCAACATTCCAAGACGATGTCATCAGGCAGAGCATGGTCAAGTTACCGTCGAAAGAGTCCTTCCAGTCCATTTCCCAAAACTGAGAGTTGAAAGGTGACTTTTGTAATTGGTTCACTTTTAATAGATTATTTTAAGCTGCCTGGCCTGATGAGGCAACAAGCAGGGGAATGAGATTGGTTTGAAGATAGATTTCTGATCTTCTGGGAAGTGTTTCCACTTTAATAAGCCTCAGTTCCCCAAGGCAATTCCTAAAGACGTCCAGTCACAGCTCACTGGGCTGCCAGATCCCTGTAATCACACACATGCGTGTGCACACACACACACGCACAGGAAGAGATGATTTTGTAGTTGTGGCAGTGGATGCTGCTGACAGGCAACAAGAAAGGCTGTTGGGAGGAAAACTTTTCCTCTTCTAACTTGGGCCCAGTGGTTAGGGGCCCATGAATTAACTGACAACAGGCAGATAGAGAGGAGAAAAGACAAGGTTTATTTATGCCTACAGGCAGGAATGCTCAGTAGTGAGTAAATTACTCATTAGCCAGAGATACAAAAAAAATTATATACCAAGATTATCAAAGAGTGGGGGGCTGTTAGGGAAGGAAAGGAATGTTCTATTGGACTTTTTGATGCTAATGCCAATGGACAGTCTATCTCCATGGCAGCTAGATTTGTAGGAAGCTTCCTTAGAAGAAGGTTAATAGCAGCTGTATTTTCTGGAGGCTCTAAATTAATCAGACAAGGGAATATCATACCAGATTTCTTTATGAATCTTCTTTAGTGCAAATGTTTTCATTCTAAAAATTATCTTTATATCAAGTCTGGTGGTCCAAGTGGGTCCCCACATTTCCCCCCATTGAAATTGTTCTAGAAGTTTTACATACACACACAAACACACACACACACACACACACACACACACACATGCACACTAGATTTATTGCTGTGGAGAGAGATTCAGATTAGAAATTATGAGGTAAGAGATTTGCAAAGGGAAAGAAAAACAAAGATGAAAAACTGGAGCAGAGTGGACACACTTTCTGAGTCCAGAAGGCAGCCAGTCCAGTAGAGAAGATATCTGGATGCTGAGTTTGAAGCCTCTTTAGCAAAGATGGTAGTGGTAACATTACAATAATGGTTATTTGCTGGAGCAGAGCATGGAAGATGCAGGTGTTCCGGTGAACTCTCTGGGTGCCCCACACTTAAAGTTAATCAAGTTGTCCAGCTTTAGCGCCCAGGGCCTTAGGGAAAAAAGTAGTTTTAGTTCTCAGTGATGCCAAGTCAGGAGAGTGGGAAAAACTTTAAAATGTTAATTACTGACAAAATGTGCAAGATGGCAGAATCCAGTTGACAAGGAGTTGAAAAATAGCTCAAAGACAATGGACAGGACTAGAATTTGATAATCCACAAGGGTGGTTTATAGTTTTCCACTGAAACATAAAATTTCTCTCTATAATCACCTTCATTTTCATTAGACATACACAAAGGAAGATCACTCTTGCTCACAAAATAAGTCTAGTCTCATTAAATTTGGCATGATCATTTACATAAATGCAGCAAGAAAGGTAATTGACCACATTGGCCTTTTAAAGTTTGCTTTGCTGGAACTTTTATAAAGAATCTCAGATTGGATTTTTAAAAGCATTTTGCAGCTAGGAAACTGAGCCAAGAACTTATCATCAGACCTCATCTGCAGTATCTATAGATTTGGGTCAAGTCCCCTCCTCTCACAGTCCCCAAAATAATCTAAAGTTCCTGGGCCTGGCAGGAAGTGATAATCGTTACTCATCTGTAAGGCTGGGAACCCTGTAAACTAGGTACCAGGCCAGTTTTTCCAAGAGGGCTTTGTAAGCATTGACTCCATAAAGCCAACCTCCGTTCCTTAAAACTGTCTGATCATGTTGGATTCTATACACATCATTCTCAAATATGACATTTCAGTTAAAGCCTTGGTAATATAACTAATTTCCCCAACTATGTCCTGTTACAAGGAGAACAGATTGATTCCTACTGAACTTATGCAAGAAACTATATTGTCATGAAAATAAGAATATTCAATATGAGTTTCTGAATTCGGGAGGGATTAGGTTGAGAGAAAAAGATAAATTTTTCCTTTTTGTTTAGAAGCTGTAATCTACTAAATTGTTGTGAATTATAGATAGCTTAAGAGAAAAGACAAAGAGATTCCCTATATCCGCAAAATGGAGTATTATTAATAAACAACCAGCAACATTCCAAACAAACATACACACATACAAAAGTTATAATCATTCTTCATCTGTTCATTCTGTCTTATGTAATTAATTCTTGTTCTGCTTCATATTGGGTTAGCAGTTTTATGAACTCCTCCCACCAGAGTTTTAGAAATCCTTACTTGGTCCAGTGGTGTGATCTCAACATCATTTATGCAATGCCATCAGAAGCCTGGACTCAGATTACCAGTCCTTTCCATGGGTCTCTGAGA